>NC_046980.1:19320267-19620267 GCF_009769545.1 Cyclopterus lumpus | reverse complement strand
TTCAGAGACACAGAGAGTTTTCACAGGAGAGTGAGGAGACATTGAAACATATCCTCTATATCCAAGGCCATGAGGCCTGAACCTGAGCAGAGCGATGGTATCCTTTCACTATGGCACCTTCATTGTAAATAGGTAGTATAATTCGGTGTCATTGTGTCATACACCTCGGCTGTGTTTTGACATTTAATAAGCCTTCAGTCTCATTCCTCTGAAACTCAAACTGGACTCTTAACTTTTGTGGATCGTTTAGTCGTGCAGTCGGCTGAAAAACGTCTCCCGTTCGGACAAGACTTTAAACAGCAACTCGCACAGAACAGGAACTGGATTTTACTCGCCATTATCACACATCTGAGTGGATCCCTGCTCGGTTGGGAGGTCATGGAACACGTGGCGTATTTGTGTTGCATAGAAATATAGTTGTATCTTATTTAGTTTAAAACCAATTTTTGGGGGATAACCACATCAAATATAGCTGCTAAAATGTCTGTGCACGACAGTTGAACTCCACTTTCCACAGAACATGAGGAAACACTGTGTTACAGCACAACTGGATCACCGAAAGGCCAAGGCAAAATGAATTATGGGCTACTTCCCTGACAGATGGTGTACAGTACACGGCGTTCTGTAAAGAAATAATAAAGGAAAAAGGGGGAGAGAGAGATGATTTGACAACACGTTTTTGTCCCTCAGATAAACACTTGCAGAGAGGAGACAAGTGTTTGAGGAAGAGCAGGGCCGCACTGTTTAGTCTCGGCTTCTTTTTTTTGGTGTGTCATCACCGGATTTAAAAATGAATCCATCCGTCCACACCTCCGCATGCCTCCGCTCCTTCCGTGGTCCGACCCTGACGATAATTACCGCCCACTCACCGATGCGGCCTATCGCCGGTGCTGCTCTCGCTTCTCGCAGCCACTCCACGCTCACTGTGGGGAGAGCGGGGGGGACAAGGTGAAGGTGCGTGGGTGCAAGGAGGCTAGGGTGAGCAAGGCGGGGCAGGGTTAGGGTGTAGGGTATGACCGGAGGCTTTCTTTTTCTGCAGGCCGGATGGACTAGGGGGTTCAGGGGAGGTGTCGGGGGGTGGAGAGGTTGTGGAGTTGGGGGTTGGGCGGTTTCTGGGGATGAGGACACAGGAGACCATGATTAAGTGGTGGTGGCAGAGGTTGACTCTAAGTCGTGTAACCTTGTCGTTGGCAATCAAGCCCCCTGGGGCGGAGCCCACGTGTCTTCACTCAGGCCTAATATCACAGGCAGTCCCCCCTCCAGCCTGCAGGGAGTTTAAAATACATCTATCTAGAAACGTCCTTGTAAAAACGGGTTCATCATTTTTTTCCCCTCCCTCCTCCTCCCACTGATATTCTGAAAGCATAACTTGGGGGCAGAGGCAAGGTCAGCCACCAAGCTTCTGTAGCAGACAGATGAGATTCAGCTGGGCCCTGGTAATTGCGGAGGAGAGAGCGGGAGGGAGCAATGTTTCATCCACTGTCCATCTATCACCGCTGTCTCTAAATACTGTATAAGTGCTGCTTTAAAAAAAAAAAAATGTTTTGAAGGATGAGCCCCCGCTTGCATAGCCGCCATTATAATGCCATTCAGCTCGGGGGCCCTCATTGTTTCTGCGTCTGGACCGAGTCCGTGCGGTCATGGAGCGGAGACGTTCCCTCCCTTTGAACAGGGGTGATGCACGCACACATACACACACACACACACACACGCACGTGGACCCGCTGTGCTTTAATTTCAGCAATCAGTCTCTTTCATTCTGACGGAGCTGCGGAATCAAAGCGTAAGTGCAGTTCAAACGGCCCGAGGCTAACGTACTTCAATTCACAATTTCAAAAGCCATGATTAGTTGACTTTTTTTTCTACCAGCGCTCAGAGGCAAAGCTTTGGGGGAAAGATTATCTTCCTGCTGTCCTCCTCTGTAATTTTCTCTGTAAACAGTTCTGGTGGAATAAGCTTACTCTCAAATGCTCGCTGACATTACCTGCTGCGTGGGAGATGATTACAGAGCACTATAGGGCTAAATAGCCCCTGGCGATGCTCAGACGGGGAACTTCATGACATCCTGTTTTCATGGTAGATGTGTGTGTGTGTGTGTGTGTCCGTGTCCCAGAGAAGGAAAGAAGAAAAAAAAGCAGCGCCACTGCAGCGTGTGCGTACGTGCACGTCGGAAGGAGGGCCGCAAAGCCCGTGGAACAAATGTCGTCCGCTCTCAGGTGTTTAACGGCCTTGTGCTACTGTCCCCATAACTCATTAATACTGTTCTCTCAAGGCAACACAAGAATTGGAGGCTCAGAGAGACAGACCGCTGTGGAGTTGGAATGAGACGTGACCTACATTTAGCGGCCTTGTGCACGAGACAGGCTCGCGGACCTTCTCCCACAACTTAAGTGTGGCTCGCGGGGATTTTAATTTAAGATTAGTCAGTGTTGGAGTGCTTTTATGCCGGTATCCCCGGCCTCATTATCTGAGTGGGACGTGTCACTGCCTTCAGCGAGGCTATAGCCGGACGTAAAGGGAACTTTTATGAAGCCATCTCCCTGACAGGTGAGTGGTCATCAGTAATTGCAGAGGCAGAGCAGACGTCAACATTCTTTTTCTTTATTTTTTGCCTGCAACAAATGAGTATGTCTCTAAAGATGATTAGAGGTGGAGGAGGCGATTTCTTTGAGATCTGCTTCCCGAGTGCCACCATGGATTTCTCCCCACCTTCCTTTTTCCCCAGCGCCCTCTTGGGCCACGCTGACTAGGTGTTTAATGCTTTGTGATTAACCTCAGTCTTCGGCTGGGAGTGCAGGGCTCGCCACCCTCGCCGCGCTCGCTCCCCCAATTATTGCTCTTTAAGGAGAGTGCGTCGGATTTATGGCCAGCGAGTGGAGGGTAGCATTCCAACAATTACGTCCGGGCACTGGAATTAAATTGACAATTTGTAATCTTTATCGCCTTAATGCTGCTGCATCCGGCGAGGAGACGCAATCAGCCGGGCCTAGGCTCAGAGGAAATCCGTTCACAGACTCTCTTGTCTTTCTTTCTTTCTTTCCTCTCTCTCTCTCTCTCTCCTTTTCTGTCTTTCCCCGCTATCTCCTCATCCACCTATCTCTCACTTTCTCTCTCGCAGGTAATTCACTCTATTCCCTTGGACTAACTCCTGTTCACTCTTTTCTACACTCAGGGCTTTGTTTCTCATCAGTGACCCTCTCTCGTTCTCCTTTTTTCAACACACTGACATCTTACTTGGCAGAGATTTCCATTATCGGAGGAGTGGAACCATTTACCAGGGAATGGGCTTCAACCATCTACTATGGCCGACTGGAGGCTCATCTCTCTATTGGATGCTCAGCCATCCCCCCCTTTTTTTCTTCACCACTCCAGGCTCAAATTAGACCAATGACAGGTCTGAACAGATGTTCACACAGGGCTCCATGTCCTTTTACTGGCATCCATATCCACTGTTCACAGCCACGGCAAAGGCTAAATGTAACTGATCAAGTAGATATTGCTCTTGATTTGATCACCAAGCAGATTTCATTATGGTATTCAGTATCAACATGATTTTCAAAACATATCAAGAGGCCATTTGTGTTACCCACGCACTGCGTATAGTAGGAGGGATTCTTAGCTGATTGTCTTCAATTTTATTTTGTCCCCCGAGGGCTATTGTTTTATAGCAAGACATCGTACACTACATGAAATAACAGAGGCATACAGGACAGTAAAGAGGAGGGGAGATGTTGGGAAGTGGAATAGAAGTCCAACAACAGTAGTCACTGATAAATACACAGGGACACTCAGTAGAAATATTGAATACATGGTCAACATCTCTGCCATAATCGTCATCATCAGCGGCATGGATGTCAACATACAAATCACGATCAACATCATCATCATCAACAACATCATCAGCAACAACATCATCAGCAACCCAAACCACATCATCATGCCATCAGCTCCTCCCCCTGGCCGGTGTTCGGAGCTCAAATGGCTGTTAGAAGGAAGGAGTGCATCAAATTGTTTTTACAGGGGACGGGAATCTGAGTATTGAGTATAGTACTGAGTATAAGGGATCCTATAGGATGGCTGGGTGCACTGATCGGAAGATCAAGGTTCTCCTCCAGTCCAAGTGTCCTTGGGGCCCAGATTGCTGTCCCATCAGTGTCTGAATGATTACAATCTGATGGGCAGGCGGCACCTTGTGTGTGCTTTCTGTAGGCAGATTGCATTCTCTGCTGTACACCCAGGACCTTGTTGCTCACTTTCACTCTCCCGGATAGTCCATCCAACAGTCCACTACACCCTCCCCAGGAAATTCCTCCACTCTGTGTTTTAATATAACAAATATCCAAGTCTTTGCTATTATTATTTTTTCTGAAATTGTATGTTTAGATATGCAAATGAAGCATTATCTAATGCTAACCTTTGGTGAATTTAGGAGAAATCTGCAGATGCATTTAGACAAAGATGTAAAACAAACACCTGAATGTATATTTTGGATGTTTCTTTTCCACTAGTCTGTACAGTGCATAAACAACTATGTTTTTGCCAGGGACGTCTCCCCTGAACCTCAACTCAGCCCTTTTCAATACCTTCAGGCCCGTAATGAAGCCGGCTTTTAAAGAAAAGATAAAGAAAGGATGCATGTTTATTGTTAACAGATGATATGAAATGATGAAGTCTCAGCGTCTTTGGCGCTTGGACTCTGCAGGGAGATTTGCAATTGAGGGCCGACTGCCCCGATCAGCAACGAGATAGATCCCCCCGGGGAGTCCGGACCTGGTGGTGGCTGATGAGCTGATGGAATGATGAGTTGATGAAGCTGATGGATCTGTGGAGACTGGGCGGAGATGGGGAGGTGGAGCAGCATGAAAGAACTGAAGGTAGAGAGACAGTCACATTTAAATGAGACAGCAGCAAGATGATTGGCTAGTCGTGTCATTGTTTCCGTGTGCTTATTGGATAGAGGGGATCAGCTGATCTGCGCAGCTTGTGTCATGATTGACGGTGCAGGACGATGACAGCCAGTAAACAATGCGTGAGCATGCGTGAGGAATGATTGGCAGGAATGTGAGGAATAGATGCGGGCTGAGGGGTATGGTCTTCCTGTCTGAACTTGCGCTAGAGCTACATTTGTGAGAATGGCAGTCGGGCTCCTTTCAGGATCACAGCACTGAAACTATTTGTGTTTAATGATGAATTCAGAAACAGGGTCTGTGAAAACAACATTAGGCCACAAATGGACCCAAGGTTTTTACCAGGCTTCCCATACGGAGCTGGTTCCTCCATGGCTGTGCTCTCATCCAGCCTGTCAAAGAACAGAAAGACTGGCTTTGGTGGGTTTAATGGCTCAATGCCAGGTCAGACAGCGGGACAGTTGTCCTTGTCTGCCAGACTGGCACTCACTTCCACGCTGACAATATTCGGCCAACTCTTCCAGTAAAAACATTTCACTTAAATGTATTAATGCCATCAGACTTTCCGCAGCTTATCTTTTTTTACTGCCTGGACAAAAGTGAATTGGACAGTCTCCTGACAAATACTGTAACGTCCACCGGTGAATTGAAACTTTTTACTATAATTGTGCTTTTTGATCCAAGTGTGAGCAGTATTCCAGTAATCGCGTCTTTTTAATATACATATTTAAACATAAAATTCCTGCCAGTCAGTCCGGCAATCCTCTCGTACTAATTACCAAAACGCTATCAAGGCACAACTCGGGTCTGGTGAAATCCTCCGTGCTTTCTGTTCAGGACCGAGAGACGGCGTCACCGCAAATGATGTTGTCTTTCGAGGCTGATTAACAACTCGCTTACAGATTATACGTCAGGACTTTTTACCTTCTACGAGCCTCTGATCCCCAAATAGAGTATGGCTCCTCTTGGCTGCTTCTGAAGTCTGGGCTAAAGATGAAAGGTGAACGGGTTTTTGTTGTCAGGACCCCCGGGTGCTCGCTGGAGAAAGACTGAGAGGATGGCTGTCCTCTTTAAAGTCGCTCGCCAAGACCCATGCAGAAAGGCCTTCTCATTATTTAAATTGCCTGACTTTTGACTTGATTTTACATTTATATTTACACATGTGTTTATATTTATTAGTGTTACAAATAACGCTGTTATTAATGGTTGTCAAGATTATTTTATGGGCTGATGTGTGTCAGAGAAACAGAGAGGCCGCTGATATATAGTGAAAGCAAGCCTTTTATAAAGAAAACAATCTCCAATATTTATGCTAAAATAGCGTATTCGTCCCTCCTCACCAGGGTATTCTGCTGTACTGTGACTACCACGCCTCCACCTTCGATGTTGCAAAGCTTCCCATCCGGAGGTTTGAGGCCATGGATCACTTTGCAAAGTGCTTCCTGATCCTGCGGCTGGAGGGCAGCCGAGTAGAGGGAGGTCTCAACAGCGCCGAGGGAGACGGCAGGGGCTGGAGGGCAGTGCGCGTGGACTTGGTGTCGCCACCTATGGATCACTACGCCTTTGCTCTCCTGGGCTGGACCGGCTCCAGGGTATGAGGAATTTATACAGTACAGACTGAATGACAGTGAGCAGTCGCTGCAGGTGGAATCCATTGGGTAAAAATTTTTTTTTAAAAAGAAGCAGAAAAAGGTAGAGGTTGAAGTCTTTCATGTTCGATCGTGTCTTGCATCAGCCACCACCATGTAATAGAACAAGGTCATGGTCCAGGTAGTCTTTAGTCTGTCTGGCGCTAAGGAGACATACATTTTAGACAACAGAACCAGCTTCAAAGAGATTTAAAAGATATAAAAAATGTCTGTTATGAAATACCTTTCTTGTCCATCAGGAAGAAAAAAATCCAGGCAACCCTATTTCCTTTCAGTGCCTTACAAACAGATATGTGAAATAGATATTTGGTTTCAGACTACGGATTCTTTTTTTTCACAGCAGTTTGAGAGAGACCTGAGGAGGTTCGCTGGAGCCAAGCGAGGGATGCTTCTGGACAACCACGCCCTGTACGACAAAACCAAGGTACATAGTGCAGCATGAGATACACAATCACGGGAGCTGGAGTCAATCAACTGATAACGGGCGAGAAAGCAGTTAAGATTGACTCTTTAAGATTTATACTCGTGGCTCAAACAAAAGCGTACCCATATGACGGAATGACTGAAAATTGTGATTTATTCAATTGTGGTTATTTAGAGCTGTAAAATGTAACATTTGTGTCAAATACTCTTGAAAGTTGGCCACAAAACACAGACTTTGGTGGTTTTAGTTGAAACCACAGATGGTATATAAAGATGGTGTCTGGCTGCATTATAGGTCACAAACCCAAAAGTGCATGTCAAATTTCTATTTTTTCCAAAGATGGTTTCTGTCGTCTTCGGTGTTTTTTGTCCTGCAGATGTATGTTAATGCATTAACTGGTCTGATAAGTTTGGTTTTAATGAGTTATTTGATGCTATAATTGAAAGGTTTGACATCATGATTGACAGCTGCTCTGAGCGAAGTAGTCGCAGAGGCACCTGTAGACTTGTGGGAATTGTATGTAGAGCAGGAATGGGGAGAGTAACTTAAACTTTCTATAACAGAGAGCGTCTGGACGAACATCTGGACCAAGCCATCCAACTGAGAGATGATGTATTGTACACGACCGTGTACATAATTAATTTAAGAGTGAAAGGACTGCTCATCCCATAAACCATTGAAAATGACAACTCGCTCGTTCTGGAAATTCTCTCAAAACCGTCATCGATCTGAAATGAGATTCAGCAAATCCAAGGCTCATTTCTGACCTCAAATATTTTCAGAAACACATTTCTGTGAATCATTTTCATATTATGAGAGAACGTTTCCAAACGAGCCACCTTTTATTGAATCAGCAGAGAGTTGACACTGGAGCGAGGATAACGTTTAAAAAAATTAATTATAGCACAGCTCTTTGTGGGAGGCGGCCCAGGCTTGGCGTGCTGGATGCAGTGTGACAAAAGAACACCTTAATGTTTCAATATATTTATGCCTGACGCTTGTTAGCGTGAACATAATTGCATCCGGGAGACTACATTTCCTTTACCCATCTCAAAATCAAATAAACCACATCTGACCTTACGCAAAGGATATAAAGCTCCAGCAGAGAAAACCTTTTTTACGCCACAACTCATGAGATAATAACCAATCCACTCTCCGCTTGCCTGCAGGGCCAGTTTTGTTCAGGAACACCTTGCCTTTGTCGGCGTGCAGGTGGGCTTTCATCCGGTAGTTAAGTCCCATGCAGCGACGGTATTGCTACCCTTTCATAATTGCCATGGGCACCTGAGATAAGTTTGGCCGCACTCGCCTTTCTCCACATGCGACCAATCCGTTGGCAAAGATGGTCGTTTTCCGTATTTTCCGTGCAGAGAGCAACAAGTCGGGGAGTTTGAATCTAGCAAATAATGAAACGTTTGTTTGAGATTGTGTTGATCGGTGAAGCCACTTTCAGTGTTTGAGTCGATTCCCAGTTGTACATCAGCTGGAGGCGTCGGCTTTGTTTATGTGCACGACTTTCTGATTTACAGCGATCAGACAGTCAGACCCACTCCTGAAAGCATCCGTGTGTGAGAGTAAAGAACAAAAGAGGCGCGACATCTTTAGCTGCAGAACTCCATTATTTAAGAGGGGAAACTTTATAGCAGTGACAAGACGACAAAAGAAATTCCGGGGAACCATCAATCTTCGTGACAGGCGTCTCCGAGGCTCGCGTTTTACAACCCGCCCTCGCCACTTTCCATTGCATCCTGGTAATGCAGCCACTGGCTCATTTCCAATGCGCGGGGGCAGAGCGGCGTGCCGATGCAGCGGCGAGCGCGGGGAGGGTGGAGGGCGCGGATCGACAGGGGAGACACCCTGTCAGCGCAGCGTCCCGTCAGCCAGTCCCCCGGGGGGACACAGGTCAGAGTCGTACGGGATCGCCGGGTGGCAGCTTCCTGACAGATTTTATACACAACCGGCCGACTCAGATGGTGTTTATTCAAATGCAAGGGCAGAGACCGGCTTGCTGACAGTGCAGCCATCCGTGCGCTGGAGCGGACGGGGAGGAGCTCACGTGCAAAACACACGCATACACGTACGCGCGCGCGCGCACACACACACACACACACACACACACACACACACATTCTTACGGAAACCTTGTACGCGTTCGTTAGAGTCTGATGAGGTCAGAAGGCGCCGTCAAGCACTTTGAAAAAGAGCAGAGGATTCTTGAAAGTGAGCACAACAGGAGATTTTAAAAGTGCAGGGACAGGCAGAGCTATTTACACACACACGTACATGCACTCACTCGCTCACTTAAGGCCCGTTTCAAGGTCAGCAGAAAGCTTAACGTTGTACATCCGCACAGACTCGCGCAGTGTGACACGTCCGCTCCACATCACAGTCGCAATTAACGTAATGAAGACCAATTAACTGTCCTGCCGCCACGGCCTGCACTCAATGCCATTAATTGGTCCGACGGTGGCACGGTAATGGCGCTTTCATCTTCTTCGCCACCCGTCTAATTGGCCGGTGGTGCCGGAGAGCTTGGGCGCCGCTCGTGTCAGAGAAACAAGGGAGCGGTGAGGACTGGTGTCTGATTAGAAAGGGGAGACATCCCCGCTAAAGACCAAAAGACTTAAATCCTGTCGGCCTCAGAAGCTCTCAGCAGATACAAACCGGTCTCCGTCTTATTATAAAATGCTTAAAAAAAGATTAGAGGCCTAATACTCGAGCTAATGATCTCCCAATTAAGGAGCGGCTCATGGGAAGTCCTCGTCTCGCCGTGGGAGGGAGCTGGACAACCGTCACACTGGGATTCATGCATACCAAGCATGTTTGTAGTTTGAAGCATTCACTGTCTCACAGACTGCCTGCGCCGGTTTAAACAACGTCATTGGAAACAGGTGACACTGAGGAACAGCAGCGAAAACGGCTGAAAGTGCAGCTTCCGGCCCACAGAGGGAACATTATCGAAGCCAATTACGGGGAATGAACCCACAGCACGGAGCTTTATGGGTGTCAGGAGATGGGTATTGACGGCAGGAGTTCCTCGCTTCTCGTAAAGCTTTGTATGACATAATGAACAGACGATAGCCTGCTCTGAGAATATGGGCCGAGGAGCACGGCTCTGAAAGGGAAGAGTCATGCTTGTTTGGCCTCCGACGTTTTCTCCTCCGCTTTTCCTCCCGCTGCCAAATCCTCTCAACTGGTAGTTACCAATACGTCAGCCCCTTTTTAAGCAGACAGTTGAGGTAATAAGGAGGCCCAAGAAGGAACTAAACCTCAAACTGAAAATCCATTTCCCGTTCTCACTGTTTCCAAAGAACCATTGTGATCAGGCATTTTTTACCTGGTCATTTTGTTCCTTGTAGTTTTCTTTTATTCGATTGTTGCATACAGAGGTGGACAGAGAATGAAAACACCAAATTGCCGGTAATCCGAAATAGCAACAATCGGGTGTTTTAGATATTACTTTTTAAAATTTCTGCATAATTAATTAGACGACTGACAAAAAGATACATTTCTTGCAATTTTGAAATTGGTTCGTCGTTTATCAAGCAAAAATGGCAAACGTTACATTTTGTCAGATTTTATTATTGAGTTTTAAGTTAAAATAACTGATTTTAAATGCGACTTAGGGGCAGCAAAAACATGTCACCTATTGTTGAAATTGAGTCGTGTTTCTGGCGACCTCATGAATGAATACAATATTGCCTCTCTTTCAGCTCTGTTTTTGGTCTCAAGCAGCTCCTGAGCACATGACTCTTTAGCATCTTAAAGCTCCACTAAGTTCCAGCTGGTCATTTACTCTTTCCGCTTTCTGTTTGACACCAGTGGGTTTTTGGAGATCTTTGCGAGAAGCAACGCTGTGAGAGCCGAAACTCACGACAGGGCTCTGTAAAGCCGAAGGAAGCTGCAGGTTCATGTTCATTCATCACTCTGAGTGATGACTTTTTACGTTGCCACATTGTTTTCACATTGTCAATTGTTACATTGCTGTTAAGTAATGATAGTTGCAGGCTGAATCACACTGAATCACTGCTTGCTCTGGATGAATAAATGCTGTAGCAACAGACATTTTGACTCGTCATAGTAGGGAAAGCACATGTTACTGAAAACATTAACGCTGGCTGTATCCAAGTGTGTCACACCCTGAGACTGAACTCGGCCATAACTGATTTTATCATTCACACCTGACTTGTTCAAATGATCTTCACCCTCATAGTTTTTAGGTAGCAATGACCCTGACGCTTTGTGGTCCAGAACCCAAATTCAGATGTTGATTTCCGAGAAGAGAAAGAAAGGTGTTTTTTCAAACAAAGAAGCCACAGAGTCAGTCGGGTTTGTTCGCAATCGGCCAAAGCGAACCAGGAAGTCTTCCCCACCCCAGCGTGATCGATATGGCTGCACCTCTGCAGTCAGGTTTTGGGTTGAGACACCCTGCGAGCAATAACTGACATCTAGGCGTCCTCTGTAAACACTCTGCTGGCTTGTGCCACAGGCACTTACAACCAGCACCAGTGTCTGGCCTCCACGGTTGAATTTTAACTGTAGGTCTGAGGTGCCTGTGTGCGTGTGTGTGTGGGTGTGTGTCCTCTGCTGTAAGTCTGAAGGTTTGTGATAATTAATACGTGTAGCGGGCTTGATGGATGAGGACAGGTGGAGGATTTCAGAGTGACTCCCTCCCTGGGCAGGAGGGATCCATGACCTGCCCAACACCTAGAAGAAAGAAGAAAAAAAAACACTCTGTGTGTGGCAGGATCTACCCTTGAAATCCAGTCTGCGTGTATATTCGCGTGTGCAGCGTTTGATTTGCTCTGCTGTTCCCAGGCTGCAAACCAGCCCCGGCAGAAAAAGCACAACTGTTAGAAATACGTGCGTTTGTTCCGGCTGTTTGTGCGTGCTTCCCTGTACCGCGTGCATACATGTGCGTTATATACTGCGGGTTTGCATCGGTATGTGTGTCTCTCTTAGAGGGTAATTACTCTGTGTCATCTGTAGGAGTGTGATTAATGAGGTCCTGGTCAAAAGGCAGCGAGCGTAGATGTCCTGGCTTTAGTGCTGAAGCACAGTTACTGATATGAGGAGACCATTCATATTCCCCCATGACACTCCTCCGGCTCTACACCGCACTCTGATGTGGAGTTCAAGGAACCCAATGTTATCCAAAATACAGCATTTTGCCCGTAATATCAGTTATGAAGATACAAAAAAGATTTTGACATCTTGGAATTTTCAAATCTACTGTACATCTATTTACAAATATATATATAGTTTTTTCCCTATTTCGTTATTACGATAACACATTTGTTGTGTAATATATACATATATAAATGAAACCAGGTCCTGTATTATCAAACTTGAGACTAAAGACTGCTTAAAGCCAACTATGTGAGTAATATAGATCACGTGTGGTGGAATTGCCAATCAGACACATGGATTATTTATTCCTTAAAAACATATGTGTAATTTCAATTAACAATAACAATC
This sequence comes from Cyclopterus lumpus, assembly GCF_009769545.1. NCBI lineage: Eukaryota > Metazoa > Chordata > Actinopteri > Perciformes > Cyclopteridae > Cyclopterus > Cyclopterus lumpus. The sequence continues at coordinate 19,607,809 of NC_046980.1, read as the reverse complement.
TATATTTACTTTCATTACAATGTATAAATATGGGAAAACTATTAGTAAATTGGCTGAAACAAAAAATAAATTAGTGAGGAGAATTTCATATGACGAGCAGACAATGAGGATCCATAAAAGTTGATTGGAAAACAAAATATAGCCATACTTCTTCCCGTTGTTTGTACATCTGATATATGGAAACATCATAAGGTGTAACATCATATCAAGTGCTCAAATCAAACTCAAAATCTACTCTTTTCGGAATTATTGCTTCATAACTTGATATTATTTTGCAAACAATGTTTCAGAAGGTGTTTCTGTACTGCACTCATCTAGGATCTACTGTTTGCCGACATAAAACGCCTCAGGATTTTTAAGTAATAGCTTTTATTCTTATATTTCTAAGTAGTCGTAAATGCTTAGGATTATTACTTTTGTGTTATTTCCCTTTTAGCGATAAGTACAGTACTAATACAGATTTAATTAATTATTTATTTAAATTCATCATATTTAATTCAATATTGTTCTCATCTAACAACCTGATCATAATATTTAATGCTCAAATGAACGTGGCAGGAAAGGCTTGCAAAAAACCTTCAAATAATTCTAGATGAGTAAAAGGTTCCTGTCGAATATCTGCGCTGAAAGCAGCACGTGAAGTTTAAACGTGTGAACTGGGATCCAAAGAAAGTTAAATATGCTGATAACACAGGAAAGAAATCGACACATTACATAAAAAGCAAAATTCAAACAGAGTTTATTGGTTGTACCAATATTAATTTTTTTTCATGTGTTTAAAAAAAAAAAAGGCCCATCTGTTAAGAAATTTACAGAAGCATAAAGATCCATGGGAGATTCCTTTTAACATTTAAAAAAATATATAAATGAACATCATTCTGCGGATTGCTCTCCCAATTTCCCTGACCAGCATAAAATGTTTAATTTAAAAAGTGATCACAGGGAAGACAGTTTCTTTCTTGAGCTCCACCACTACTTCCTCTCTCTCTCTCTCTCCACCCCGCCGGGGGAAACAGCAGAATTTAATACGAAGCTCACTGTCAAATTACGATATATCGGATGTAGAGTGCTCACAGCTCTTCCGACCCCCCACCCTCTGAGCAGTGGATGAGTGGACAATAACAGGGCAATTGCACTGGGCTTTGGGGAGCGGCTGTGTTGAATGCTTCCCCGGCCGGCTGGCCGGCCGGCTGGCTGAGGACTGGAGCCCCCTGGAATGGAGCACCCCCTCCCCACCCATCTCAGTGAGCAGCGGAAGGGGGAGGAGAGGTTTAATTTAGCGGATGGTGGCACATGGGCCCTCGGGGCGTCACATACTGTAAGACACACACCTACCTGAGCGCTCGTTGTGACGGACAAGCGATCCGAAGAAGGCGCGGCCCCCGTCCTCCAAACATCCTGGTGGCAGGCTGGGAGAGCTGGGAAATTAGCCCTTCTTTTCCTCTTTTTTTTTTAGTAGGTGGGGCAAGGTTGTTCACTTACCGTTCACATTTGCAAACGTTTCTCCTCGACCTTGGTGGCACGTCTGTTCTTACAGTATGAATTCTTATTAACGGAGGCAGATAAAGAGACCTGTGCGTTTAGAAAAAGGAGGGTTACGTCGGGATGATGACCCAGTTCATTCAGCGCTTAGTGTGTAGCTATATGCTTTTAACCAAAGTCAACCCATTTGTACAATATGCTATATAATAAATGAATATTTGTGTTACGCCTCAGCAGTGTTCGTGTGTATGTCCGTCCGGTCCATTGTCATGAATGTGATATCTCACAAACTCTTGGAGGGAATTTCTTTAAGGTCACCGTGAACCCCCCCCCCCCCCCCCCCCCCCCCCCCCCCCCCTCTGTCCATCCATCCATCCCATTTAGGTTATATGGCCTAGATTCATTTTTGTATAATTTGGCAAAAACCTCCATTTACTCTCGTGGTTGAATTGATGCAATGTGTTGTTGCTCAAAGGTCACTGTGATCTCACAAAACACATTGCTCACAAATTCATATGCCAATTACACACAGATAGGATAAAAGGATGAAGCAATGTCATTTTGGACAGGCATGGACGTGAACTCCAACGTGAGAGGAGGGGATTCTAGCTGTTAATAATATGAAGAAGGGGGAATGGTAAATGGACCTGTATTTGTATAGCACTTTTCTATTCTTCCGAGCACTCAAAGCGCTTTAACACTACATTCACTCATTCACACCCATTCATACACTGATGGGAGGAGCTAAGGTTCCACCTGCACATCAGCAGTAATTAACATTCATACACACATTCATACACCGTAGGCACAGCCACGGGAGCAATTTGGGGGTTAAGTGTCTTGCCCAAGGACACATTGACAGTGGTTCGAGCCGGGGATCGAACCGCCGATACCCTGATTGAAGGACGACCCTGCGCACCACTGAACTACAGTGGGCTTTGTAAAAAAATCAAGAAATCAGATCTCGGGGAAGGAAGCAAATACACGCACATATAATGGCCTCTGAAGCACACAAGCGCGCTCATCTGAACACCTGCAGTCATCTCTCAGTGGCACCGTTCTCCGGGAACACTGAAGGTTGCATCCCAACCGCCAGCCCCTCTGCCTTTGATCATGAAAGAACAAATGTGATCCCAGGCTAATTCGAAACATGCGGCAATTTCATGCTACTTCAGTGCCATTTGTGTTTCCATTAGTGAACCATTAGCGGACGGTTTTGATCCAATGCAGCTCACGATAAGCAAGGAAAACCTTGAATTATTCCTGTTTTGTTGCCCACGTTTTAAGAAACCAATAACAAGGAGCGCAAAAAAAAAATCAAATTGCTCAAATAAAAGCATGCACCCCTTCCTTCTGTGCGTCTTCGTGATATTCATAGCGTCAGTTTGCAAGTGCGAGCCAGAGGGAAAGTTAAATCTTTCCTTTGTCTTACACGGTTACAAACGATATGCAGCATTTCATTAGGCACACTAAATGAATTACAAGTCGAATCATCGTCACTGTTTATTATTGTTGCGGAAGTGGAGTATTCTAGGAACATTGCACTGGTAATTGCTACACTTGTTTTCAGCAGCAGAAATTGATTTAAAGTTTTTTTTCTTTTTTTTCTTCCCTTCCTTCGGCCTTCCTCCAGTATGTTGGTGGCCTATTTGGCTCTAGCCTTTGTGCCGTTTGTTTGTGCCTGATCGTGCACTCACTATTGCGCTCTTTTTTATTTATTGAGTATCCACATAAATTGGTCAATAACGCATTATGTAGCATAAAGGTTAGACGTAAAGATCAAATGCATGTGGGAAGTGAAGCTCCGGGCTGAATGAAGCTTGTTTACAACTTGTACCTAATTTCAGTCTGTGAGGAAAAAGGTGTGTGGGGGATGGACTGTGTTGAGACACCTTCAGAGGTGTCCATATCTGAGCCATTATGTATGGTTATGGAAGCAAGTCAGCATTGATTTATTTAACCTTACTTTTCCCTGAGGAGTCATGAGTAAGTACACACCAGAGCAGCCTTCGCCGAAGTCTTTTCACGGCAGACACGCCCCCTTTTTTAATTTGATTTGCTTTCTGACTCACCATCTGGTTAAAATATATGGTGATAGAAGGTCTGATGTAGCCAAAGACTCAACTCTTGTCCTGTCCTATCTGCAGAAATCAACTCTGCTCCACTTAAGGTCTCTTCTAGGGGTTTTCTTGTATGTTGTATAATGCCATTGGAAGACCCTTTGTGACCCTCTGTGAAATACAGTATATAATAAAAAATGTCGTACATCTGCGAAAAAAGTGCATTAAAGATCACTCATGGCTGCAGTTTTATGAATGTTTTGGCACCAAACACAAATCAATATACGACCCGTAGTGAAGCATTCATATTCGATACAGAAATTGCGTCACCAAAAGGTACAGGCTGTCTCACCGTAGGAGATTTTCTCATGCACATATACACATATGGGTACTTGTACACACACACAGAGAAGAAAAGAGAGCGAGAGGGAGAGAATGTGTCAAAGGAGAACCTTCTCTTTACAAGTGTCTGTCGTCCTCTACTCAGTGAAACAGACCTCATTCGGATACACAGCTGCTAGTTGTACAGCAGCTCTCGTGGCAGGTTGTGTCGGGTTAAAATCCCACTTCAATCAGGGAGAGACCAGTTAGATAAAGAAAGGATGCATGTTTATTGTTAACAGATGATATGAAATGATGAAGTCTCAGAGTCTTTGGCGCTTGGACTCTGCGGGGAGATTTGCAATTGAGGGCCGACTGCCCCGATCAGCAACGAGATAGATCCCCCCGTGGAGTCCGGACCTGGTGGTGGCTGATGAGCTGATGGAATGATGAGTTAATGAAGCTGATGGATCCGTGGAGACTGGGCGGAGATGGGGAGGTGGAGGGGTGCGTAACAGCAGCATGAAAGAACTGAAGGTAGGGAGACAGTCATGTTTAAATGAGACAGCAGCAAGATGATTGGCTAGCCGTGTCATTGTTTCCGTGTGCTTATTGGATAGAGATGATTGACGGCGTGGAACGATGACGGCAAGTAAACAATGAGTGAGCATGCGTGAGGAATGATTGGCAGGAATGTGAGGAATAGATGGCGGGCTGAGGGGTATGGTCTTCCTGTCTGAACTTGCGCTAGAGCTCCATTTCTCTACAATCTTCACTCATGGGGCATCCCGCTGCGTACCCGGCAGGACAGAGCCCTTCGTCCCAGTACAGTCAGGAGTCTCACACAAAGTGAAGACTGGATCTTTTGTGGAACATCTTGTTTAAATCACTGTTTGGAGAAATAAAAAAATAAGAAAAAGCGGCATTGCCACGGGACCGTGATGTAGAAATGTCATCATGTGCAGAAACATCATCACCGTGGGTAGAACAGTTATCACTGTGGGGCCAAACATCATCACCGCGGATGGAAATGTCATCACCGTGGGTATCAATGTCATCACTTCAGATAGAAACGTGACCTCGGGGTAAGAACACTCCCTGTGTCCCCTATTCCTATCCATATATCATGAACTGGTGCGATCATCATTCCCGGAGAAAAAAAAAAATCCCAGAAATATTGGACAGCGATGTGTCAGCGCTTTCCAGGAAAAATTGGGCAGTTCATAAAAGTAGAGCGATATAGTGCACGAAGACATCTTGGCGCAGAGCTGGATGAGGAGTTGCTTCTTAAGCTGGGATCAGACTCCAGGATTTAACGAAACTCAACATATCTCATATTTACAGGCCGTCCGCTCCAGATTTCTCTCATAAAGCCTTGTCTCGCGCTCCAAGAGAAGCTTCCACCTAGCCGTGAGATAAGGACGGGAAATTACAGATTACAAGATTCGTTTGGATTTGGAAAATAGGATTTGGGATAATTGGACCCTCTTGAATGTTGCCAGCATGTGCATTCTCGCAGTCTGTGGTGACAAACTCAAATCCAGCATGGAGCTGGGCCAGCAAGAAAATCTCTGCAGTCACAATTCGTGGAAGGAAAGTGAAGTGAGAAAATGTGGATGACAGAGTGCCAGTGCCGGTGGGGAAACCAGGAGCTTTTGGTTTTTACTGTGAAGACAATTGCTTCCTTCTAAAGCTGGTGTTAGCTGTGACTTCTCTTTTCAGTTGTATCATTGCTTTGCTACTTCCCGATACCATGCTAGGGTGTGCTTGAATTCAACTGTCGTCTTGGCCCCACTCCAAGATGGCGAGAGAAGCCTGCCGTCACAGGGGCGAGACGCTATGAAATGTAGAAATAGGAATAACTGCTCACACATTTCGACAGTCTATTCTTATTGGCATTGATGGTGTTGCACTTGGTTACACAAAAGAAAAGTTACTTTCACCAAATTTGCTAATTGCCATGCAAGATCATTTTCCCCTTTCTGTTTTACGAAGTTACGTGACAAAACAAGTCAACGTTGACTTCCCGTTTCACACGAGGCATGGCCAACGGTCTCCTGCGTGATAGACCGGTTGTCGTTTGTCTCTCCAACCCTGTATGAGGTTTTTGCAGACTTTATACTTCCTGGTTCATCATTACGCAGATTTCATTCAAATTGCTTTTGTGGGATTATCTGTGAATTACAGAGCATACATTTTTGTAGGAATGGCAACAATCGCTGTATGAGCCTGATCCAGAAGATGCCTGATGACTTTTCATCTTGCACCATCATGAAGTTTACATTTGTCCCTCTGAATTATTTGGTGAAACCTGATGTCTCAAGATTGTTCATAATTTTTCATCTTGAGACATCAGGTCCATTTTTATGTTAAGCACCAACACAGCAATTGTGAGGATGCTTAAAGGGAAACAAAGATGGTGAACATGGTAAATGTGATATCTGCTTATGTTTTATATTAATACATAATGGAAGTTATGATAATTAATAGGGAATATTGGTTAAAATAGTCTGCAGAAATATATTGTAAAGCATGAAATTATCATAATCTATTATTGTGACTGTTGATAAATGTATGCATTACAATTGTATGATGCATGAGAATGAATGATAGTCTATTAGTTAGAGATGTTGTTAAAATTGACAGCGGAGTGGGAACCCGTGACGTTTTATACTGAAGGCAAGATGAGAGGGTTTATTCTGAAAAGAAACTCTTTGTCTTGACCGGAAGTGTGACGTTTGACCCCGTGATCTTTACTATGGCCTTAAGCCAACCAAAATTAAACCAGAGGGAAGCGTTCTCTTTTTACTTTTCTTTCGGCTTGAATTGACCAGACAGCTCCCTACTTCACGAGAGAAAGTGATTTAGTCTGTGGAAGTCCGTTCAACCGGCCCTCACGATCGTGAACGTATTATTTTGTCTGGTACTTTTTTGCCATTAAATATTGTTAATTTTAAACCTATTGAATCTTGACTTTTCCTTAAGCCTGAGGCGTCCAGTATACACAGCTCTCAACCTTTTTTTACACTACAAATGATAAACAGAGATTAAAGGGGCTGCAAAATAATACAAATTAAGATTGTGACTATTTACCACCTCACATATGGGGTAAGTAGTCAGATGGCAGGACAATAAAGACATGTCTGAAACTCACCACAGGGCCATGACAGGGGCCAACAATGTGTTAGCCCATGACAACAGGTGCCTTTTATATGCTTACACTGAATGGGGGAGGAGCCAGACTGAGGGCTGCGTTCACAACCTACACTTCCTTCTCTGGGGAGCATTGACCCCTACATATTAATTTAGACATAATAACATTATACAGAGATACACCATTTTGGTTTGTCTGACAATAATAAAATAATAACAATAAATTAAAGCTGCGAGCAGCAATAAACGGGTCCTCGCTCACCCGCGCCGGTCGGGGGCGCCGGCGGGACGGCGACCCGCTCGGCCGAGAACACGGGGCCGCCGGTCGTGCGTTTTACCGTCTGGCGCGTAACACCGATATTCTTTCGTCAGTAGGCGGCGCGTCGACCGTGAGTGAAAATAAGCTTGTCGATATCCTCAGGCCGCGACTTGTAACAAGCACGACGAGTTTGGGGCAGATTCGAGCAAGTTTAGTTGAGCCAGTAAGTGGCGCTTTGAGAATGTGAACATATACATGCACCATGTGTCTCTACGTGAAGTGTAGACCATGTTGTGTAATCTTAATGCATTTTTAGGCTTATTTGTTTTGGCCAGTAGGGGCGCTTTGAGAATGTGAACAGATACATGCATCATGTGTCTCTACGTGAAGTCATGTAAATTAAAGTTAAAAAAAAAAAGTGATGAAAATATTTGTCTTGGCCTTTGAACACACAACTCCCACACTCAAGATCATCCTACAGCGCCACCGGTTTGCTGACAAATTTGATCGGAACTCGTATAGCTAGAAAATATTAGTGTCTAAAACTTGTCATTTTATTTTTTTCTTACCTTTTGTAAGACAATATGTGTGTTTTATTGTCTTCTGCAGGAGCAAATAAATGCTGGAAAAGAAATCATCCGAGTAAACTTCTTCCAAATCTGTTACATATATAAATACATAGATACAGATATAATTATTTATATATTGTGTCTATAAATATATAGTTTATATTTAAAACAAATATGTATTTAAAATATGTATATATATATTTCATATATATATTATATATATATTCTGGTCTAAAACTTGTCATTTTATTTTTTTAGTTGGTGTTCCAATGACAATTTTGAATGTTTTTTCTTGGAAATGTGTTCAGGGCTTGACTGGCATCATGCATGATTATTTTTGGAAAGATTGGTTTAGTTAAAGCAACAGTCTCTAGCATAACAAAAAACAGAAAGTGGGATTTTATTGGAATATTTTTAACGACAAGTGAGAGTGGGTGAAAGCGACGTTTATAATCATGCTCAAGGCCTTCTGATCATCCTTGAAAGAAGATTGAAGTCGATGGGATCATTTTTGTTGGAGATAACGTTAAATGTATAACGGCGAAAAGTGCCAAAAACGCGAAAAACGGGCAATTTCGGCGAATTATTGTAGCGCCCCCTAGTATTCAAATCGCACAAGATTTCTTTTGCAACTTAAGGCATGCCATGCGCACTTAGGAAAAATGTTTCAAAGTGATTAGTCCCAATAGTGTTGACACTATGAGCATTGAAAACAAGACATGCCCCTAAGATATTCATTGGACCATAGATCCTTACCACAATGAGATATTAAAAAACGGTTGACATATTCTACGTCATCTGGCTTCAAAGATTTGATTGATATCAGGTTTTGTTACCAAGCATGTAGTTAAGAAAGTCAATTATGTGTTTTTCACAAAATTGAAAATGGCGGAAAATCTAAGTAAATCTGAGAGGGTTTTTTGTAGAGCAGGTGTAAGTGAACATGTGTGAACAATTTCAAGTCAATCGGACATTCTGGGTGAGGGGCGTCGCCGGTCAAAATTTTAGGGGACGCTAGAGAGCAACTATGAATTGCAAAAATTTGACTCCTTGATCAGATGGCTATTTTCACCAAGCCTGACAAGCGTGCCAAATTTGAGCGGTTTTCGTCGCTCGCAAATACCCCAAAATGCGCTCAATGTTCACCCTAACAAACTCAATAGGGTCCTCTCGGACTGACTTCGTCAGTCTCTCGGACCCTAAAAATACACTACAAAAATCACCCCTCCCAAAGAAAAACTAAAGATCATTCATCACTTGCTAACCACTAACCCACAGTCGCCCTAGTAAACCTAATTGTGGGGATTCTTTGACACTTTGTCTTATTTTTGATGTCCAAGAAGTTAAACCCAACCATTCATCATCATCATTTACTATTTGCAAACGTGTTACTGTGTGTTATTGTACATCATCAGATACATGCAACAATGTGTGCAATTTCCACACGCTACTAAAGAAAGGATTACTATGACTGGGCTTAAAGCCAGATCTAGTAGATGAACACTTGATCATGTGTGCCACAAAGGTGAGTCCCACCATCACAACACCGGAGAGCAACACGCTAGAGATGCTTGAATTTTCGAGGTGGTTTTCTTTTCGAAATGTTGGTTACATGTCCAGCTGCCCTTTGGAGATAAACACGATAGATGTTGGTTGGCTCAGGACATAAGAAGCGCGATAACATCACAACACAGTTATGTGATACAACAACCAATTTGACCCTGGCCAACACAATCCCCTGATGTCAATCCCATTGCTCACCTTGGGATGAACTCGATCGGTTTGAAACAAGGGGACGCTCCTGGTCCCTTTTTGAGTCGCCGCCGTGATGTGTTGTGGTAAATGTCAGCGCCAAAAGGTAGTCTTCTCCTTCTGGTCACTAAGTGCTAATCACACAACCTTATCTATCACAATGTGGGAGAATAGAATGGAGAAAGAACTGATTTCTTCACTTGTTCACTGTAACGACCATGACACGATCACACGTGGAGGTCCTCCGTGGAAAAGATCCTTTACTGCCACTCAGAGGGAAAAAACAAAAAAGGTGGCAAGTATTATGGCTGAGCTTGCAAAAGACTAAAATCCTGCTTGATAAACTATAAGTTCCATGGCAAAGAAAACATTTCAGGGTGTACCTTTTATCTTAAATGTCACCTTTTCACCTGCCTTGCGCAGTTCACACCCAAAATAGCATCAGCAATACAGACCGAATATAGATCACAGCAAATACCATCAGATCTTTAATCACCTGGATAGCGTATCCAGCTCCAGATTGTATTACCAGGTGTAAATGAGGTCTTTGTATTCCTGCCAAGAAAGCAGTTCCGTGGGGACACTACAAATGCTGCGTTTTAAAGGCAAAGAGAGCTCTTTTATTCTCGCTTTCATTCATGCTCATACAATCCCCACACACGTCGGAAACCTTATGGGTTGAGCATTTATTGCTGCACTTTGGCCAGGTTTTTATCTCTCACTGATTAATTTGCTTCCAGTCCATGTGCAGGTACTATAATCAGGATCTCCTTCTACACGACTGGAGGTCCTCTGTCACCTCTCTGTCCATGTTAATGCCATAACCGCCAACAGGTCCGAGTGTCTTCTTGCATTTATTCTGATTAAGAACCCTGTTCTCCTCCGAGGGAGCTGCCACTCAGCATTACAAAGACGGGTGTGCTGGTTCGCCATAAAAGCCTGCACACATTTTCCGTTTTCTTTTTCTTCTTCGTCTGCCAGTCAAAACGGGGTTCAAGGAATTTTTCACTTCAGGGATTTGCTTTGATCACGCCAGTTTGGATATTTTCCCTGCTATGTCCCTGAGTTTGTCTTGAAAGGCTCTGACTGTAAGATGGAAGCCGAGTGGAATGATTGCAGACAGGTAAATCAGCATGTGTGTATGATGGATTATACAGTGACAGCATTTGTTGAGTGGAATGTGGAGGTGTGTGCAGCGACGTCTCGTTCCGCTCCCATGGTTTTCTTACCAATCCCGTGATTTGTGCTCTACTGCTGTTTTGACAAAAATATTTTTAGTTTGGCAAAGGATGGATACAAAGCCTTAGAATGTGTTGTAGTTTGGTTCAGCGAATCTCAAGCAAGAGTTGTAGTTGGCCATGAGAGGAGTTGGAAAATTAAAATCAGCTGTCTACATGTCTTTCCTTGTGATGGCAAGGTCGTTAAAACATACAAGATATTCATGAGAACAAATGTGCGGGAACCCTTCTTTTTGGGTGGTTCCACATAGAGGTCAGAAACATAATTAAGTGACTTTAATGGAAATGATCAGGGAGTGTGAAGTGGGAGAGCTGATGCAATAATGTTGCATAGTGATAGAGGGAGCCACGTGTTACAGAGCCAGTTAATAAATGGTTCACCAGCACTCTGTTTACCGGCTGATTTTAATTTTCCAGACATTTCACGCAAAAAAAACATGTCAGCCTCATGTCAGTTGTGCAGGAAAAGTCACCAAAGTCAGTAGGATTCATTGTCCGATAAACATGAATGTATGTGCAACATGTCGTGGTAACAATTCCATATGTTGTAGAGATTGTTCAACTGTTGACCAAAGCAGTGGACCAGCCATTTCCATCTCCTCTGCCTCCCAATATCAACAGCCTTCCCACACCCTGTCTATCGGACATAAAACCACAGAACTACAACATCAAAAGACACTGCTCACCCCCTAAACCAACACTACACTAGACTATTATCTGGGCTGAGAACACTGAGATGACGAAAAGAGCTCGCTTCAGAATAAGTTTTGTTCTTTCTGCCATACTTGTGAGCTTGGATGAATGAGTGCATATTTTAAGATTGTGTGCACTGTTTATATCTAATATGTATATCCGTGTGTTTCTGTGTTCTGGCTGTGGAAACAAATATCCCTGTGAAACAAAATAATATGATCCTTCGAGCCGGCTACGAAGAACAAATTCATAACTTTAAGATTATTTGAACCATTTACCTCCCCACCCGACTACCATAAGCGGTCTCTCTCACATTGACATCAATTGTTGAGAGCAAAGTATATTCACGTAAACGCATCTAATTCAATTGAATTTAATTCAGTTTATTTTGTATAGCCAAAATCACAAATTACAAATTTGCCTCAGAGGCTTTACAATCTGTACACATATATACGAAATCCTCAGACACAGCCAGGTCCAATGGAGTTTACATTTACAATTTACATTGCAGTCAGTGCAGACTACACAGTGTACAAATGCAAGAAGCAAGAAATGCATTGTTATTGCACGAAAAATGACTTGCAGATTACTGTGTCATTCATGCGTCATTTGGTGAGATATGGATGCAAAGGGATGAAACAGGCGAAAAACTGCACTGACTTCCACTTTCTGTAGAAGAAGTGCTTCTCACTCCTGTTTGGCAGATAGTTTGTGCTTCAGTCTTATGTTTCAATTCATCACTTTCTGTAGTCAGCGAAGATTCTGTTCATGCCTGACGCCACAGTTTTTCTGGGGTCAATCGGGGTCGTTTTTTGTGTGGTTTTCTTTGCTTTAAATTTGTGATTTATGTCGACAGGACAACTATATTTTCCCATGAAAGTTTTGCAGAGGCTGGCATGTGATGCTTGATGTGGGAAAGGCAAACAGTCATGGTAATGAAACAGGGTGAGAGATAGATAGATAGAGTGACACGTGAAGACACAGAAAGAGACAGGAAGGTTTTGTCGCCATTCCGTTATCCCCGACGAGGCTGTATCAGCAGAATGGTCATCTAATCAGCCTTCACAGTGGGACAACTGCATCAGTTAGCGTCAATGATAAATCATATTGACAGCTATTGCCTGACAGAAGGGGGATAATGATAGAGGAGGGAGTGTGGAGCTGTTGAAAATAGACTGAAATTAAAGGGAATTAAGGCGGGGAAAGACGAGTGATGGACACAGCTAGGTGAGGGAACATTTGTAAATGAAGAGAAAGACATTCAGGATAATTGCATGAATATTATCCATTCTGTCACTGTACTTACATTTTACCACCCCCACTTTCACCCGTTTCACCATCACTACCTCAACTCCTACAGCCTCCCATCCACCCACACAGTGCCTGTTACCACTGCTTAATGGCTAAAGATAAAGGATCGAAAGTATTTATAGATGCTATTGAGCCTGCATTTTGCATCACAAAAAAATAAATAATTAAATAGCAGACGCTCACAAATCCTGCAACCTGCAATCTGTTTTTCTGTAATTGCAGTGTAAATAGAATAAATGAGTTGACTCTGGGAACTGAGAAGGAGAGGACAAAGAAGGCAATATAATGAGAGAGACGGCGATGTTGGAGGTGGGGGCTGCATGGGGATTAGGGCTGAACCGGGGGTGTAAGCTCACTCGGGAGACAGATTCCGCTCCATTATTGACGAAAGTGAACGGCAGAAGGTTTCAGGAAAAGGCCCGGTGTTGGGCCGTGTCCGCTTGCCATGTAACATTAATTGACACAGCCCTTGCGGTGGTACAGGAACCCGTCCTTTTTCAGCTCCTGTTTCAGTTTGCACCATGATTTATTTACAGGGACACTCGACTGAACAATCATTGGGGTGGTTCAGGCTCATCTTGTGGGCTCTGTGCTGCTATGCCCTCGAAAAGGCACGGCTGATCTCCTTGTTGAACACCAGGAAAAGGAGGTAGCTCATGTTACACGAGGTGTTCAGTTCATGTACGAACAAGTCTTTCACACAGACTCTTGAAATTGAACTGACTGTACTGTATCTTCACTGTCACGGAACAAATCAGTGACACCCGTCACAGGGGACTAAGTTCTGTTGTCAGATCAGATAAATACTTGGTTAATGGCTTACTAAAATGCTTACTAAAATGTATCCTCACACAAATTATTATATCTTACAATGTTATTTTTTGTCTAGTTTTTTACTACTGTCCAGCAATAGGAGCAATCAGTGCGCCTGCGCAAAACTTACTTTTAGGTTTAGGCTTAGAAGGGTTTTACAAATGTCCCTCTCACCAGCGATCCTTTCACCGTCCTCCCTGGGAACCCTGAGGCGTTCCCAAGCCAACAGAGATATATAATCCCTCTTCCTATCTCTAAAGCTGAGCCAGCCACCGTATGAAGGAAGCTCATTTTGGCTGCCTGTATCCCTAATTTCATTCTTTCCCTCAATACCCAAAGCTCATGAACATAGCTTTGGTCACAACGTAGATGGACTTGAAATTCAAGAGCTTTGCCTTCTCATCTCAGCTTCCTCTTCAACACTATTCTACAGTACAACACTGCTGCAACAATCGACCTGCCTCTCCAGCTAACCCTCCATTTTACCCTCATTTGTGAACAAGAAACTAAGATAAATGATCTCCCTTGCTTGGAGCATTGACTCACTCCCCCCCCCCCCCCCGGAGGGTGCAATCAAACCTTTTTTTTTTCATACTCACCGCCTCATACTCACCGCCTCATACTCATACATAAAATAAACTGAATTGAATTGAATACTCGGCTGCAAAGCGCCCCAGTGCGTGCTGAAGGTCGTATAGTACCCCATGCAGGACTCCCCGGGGTACACATTTGTAAGCCTTTTCCAAGTCCACAAAACACATAGATGGGCAAACTTGCATGACCACTTCAACCGACCTGCAAGTGTAAAAAGCTGGTCCACTATTCCACAGTCAAGACGGAATTCACATTGCTCCTCCTGGATCTGTGGTTGGACTATCGGCCAGATCCTTTTTTTAGGCACCCTGGAATAAACTTTCCCGAGGAGGCTGAGCAGTTTAATACCCAGATAAGAAGAAGAGAACCATGACCATAGTCTGCCTCTCCACAGGCACTGTCCACGTCCTCCACCCGACACTGGAGAGGCGACTCAGCCAAGACTGTCCAACTATGTTCAGAGCACTCAGCATCTTAGGGCCCTTGCCAAATCAGGATCATATTGAGACCGAATGGAAAATTCAATTACAGGCAGTTTGAGTAGGTAGTGATCTAATTACTGTTCCGAGGATCATTCAGTCTTTGCGAAAGTAATTTTGGCTGAAAATCTGAACAGATCATTAGATTATAAAATGCGCAAAAGTTAATAAACGTTAAGTTTTTGCAAACTGCTATTTTGTTCCAAGGCATCAAGGACTAACTGGTTGGTTTGACAAATGCATGTCTGGTTGACCGTTCCTCCTTTGACAAAGACAACAAATGGAAGGATGTTTTGTGGGACTGCCTCCCACACAGACCCAAACAGAGCTAGTTATATACTGACCTAAATGTGACTAGAATATCAACTGACTGGATAATTACTGACATCACAGTCACCTTGACTAATACTACCTGCTAACCACTGACCCACAGTCGCTGCAAGTTTAATGCATAAAAATACAAGTTTCTTTTGAGCACTATTTATAGTACTCCATCTAAGCCACTCTTCTCGTCGGGGTGCAGAGTTTTTTTTTTTTTTTTGGGGGTGGGGGTTGGTCTGTTGCAGAGGTGTCAAGTAACAAAGTACAAATAGTTCGTTACTTTACTTAAGTAGACATTTTGGGAGTATTTATTTTTCGGACGACTTTTTACTTCTACTCCTTACATTTTCACGCAAATATCTGTACTTTCTACTCCCTACATTTTAAAAATAGCCTCGTTACTATTTCATTTTGGTTTGTTTTCATTCCGGCTCGTCATCGCTCAAAAACACACTCAAAAAAACCTAGCCACATAAATTGCGTCATCCGGATAGAGTGAATTTGATTCTGGTTAGATGAGAAGTATAAACATATACCATTCCGACACCCTAAGTTAAGAACCACCGTGAACGTTACGGCGCTATAGCTTTGAAAAACTTGACCAAACGATAGTCAGTGACTAGAAATATTTGAGCCTGACTGAATAAAAAAAAAAAAATGATCACTACGATTGATACCCACGAGCAAATGTAAATGAAATCTATGTTTTAGAAACCCTGCGTGTGGGCCCTGACATGACAAAATCAGATCACTCCTGTTTTTCCCCTTATAAAAGTCTTCTGCTCTGAGTGACCGCTCTGACAATTTAACGAAGGAGAGAATAATTTAGAGAAGAACATCCACCACAAATGCCACAAGAGCATCTTCTAGCGGAAAGCAAATAGAAGGTACCTTAAATTAAATTGCTGTGGGAAGAGATTGCACATTTGCCAACATGTTCCTGGCTCCTAAGAGAACCGTTAGAGAAGAAGAAGGACAATATTTTTGCCAGCCTTTTAACTCATGACGCATATTGGCAGTCCTGTGTTGGATGATAATAGTTCAAAGCACAGCCAAGAAAGCAGTTTGAATGAAAAATGACATTTATTTTTAAAGTTTTAGGATTTCTTGATATGTGCAATTATATATTTTGTATATCTTTATTTACAAAGGGACCATGTACAGTTAAAAAATAAAGGTCACCATTTGATGCACTGTACCAGATTGTAGCTACAGCTAATTTGCATCATTGACAGACCATAACAAACATAAAACAATAGCAAACAGTACAGGATAAGACACAATAAAACAGTTTATGTGGTAAGAAGAACACACAATACACACAATGCGAAGCTACAGTACAGCATATTAAAAGTAAGTAATACAAACCATTAAAAGTAAGTAATAAAAAACATTAAAAGTAAGTAATACAGTAAGTAACTGTGAAAAAAGCATAGAAAAGGGCCGCTTCCTCTGCCACGAAGCTCTGACAGAATCTCTCTGTGCGCACACAGTCCAGTGCCATGACACCGAAATTACCCTGATTATTACTGACACACACTATATTGCACCTTTGGCTCCCCAATGGGTCATTCATTCACCATCACAGTGAGTTCCCAAAATACAAAATGACTGCCATCAAGAAAATAAACCCATGTGCATCAAGCCTACCAATGCCCCAAAATAGAAAAAACCTGAGTGCCCTTATAGAACGAATCCGCTGGCTGATTAGTGTTTTCTCTCACCACCGCCAATAGATTCAAGATTCAAGATTTTTATTTGCCATTTGTGCCTGGACCAACAGTCCAGACACATTGGAACTCTTATATGCACGGCTCTCCGATTCAACGTTTCAGAAGTAACATTTATAAGAAAGAAAAAGAAAAATACAAAATATAAAAGAGAACACTGTACAGAAGTGGTGATGTATACAGAGGGGTGGTACTATGTACAAGGACAAGAGAGGTGCCAATATGTACAGTTTGGAGTACAGTTTTAAATTAGACAGTTTTAAATTATGGCACATATTGCACATAATAAAATGGCACATGACAGGCAAATTATTTTGATGATGATTTTTCAGCAATCGTCCGCTCCGAAAGACAAAAGTACTTTTTCAGTCAAAAAAACTAAAACAGTTTTGAATTGGTTTTGACCGCGTATAGAATAAGACCAAACAGTATAAGTAATGGCAGCTTACTTTATTGTCTCCAAAACTCTTACTTACTTATGTAATTGTTGTCTGGTCACAACCTGCATTTCTAACCTTCCGGAATTGCATATTCCTGCCCCATCCCAGTCTCCAGTGGTGTGACCGATCAAATGACTCCGAAGATCCTGTCTCATATCGGTACAAACACGCGTCGTTATGATTCCCAAACTAAGCTCATATTTTGCCAATGTGCCGTTTTAATTGAGCAGAATGAAATGGAGTGCTGAGGCAGCAGCATCCGATCACACTGTCTGGAGGAGGAAGCAAATTGGTCACGCAAAACCAGCCCCTCCTCAACAAACCAATTAATTATTTATGGGCTTCAGTGGAGCAGAGAAAGTTAATTTATTGTTATCATTAGTAGAGCGTTCTGTTTGGGTCCATATGAGGAAGAGTCAAGCTACAATTATGGGCTCCGCAGATTAGAGGGGACATCATACGACTGTGGCAGACAGTCATTCTCACACTTCACAAGTTCAAAGGATGCCTCCGAACTTCAGGGAGATGATGGGCTAATGAATGAAAATTAAAAGGATGGGGACAACAAACAAACATCTTGCAAGGACAATTGTCCAAGCTGACATGATGTGTGTCAGGAGGAATAGTAATTCCAGTTTGGAAGGAACTTTTAAGTGGTTCATGCTGATACCTTTTTATGACCTACATAAACAAACAAGACCATCGAGGAAAATATTTACTATTGCTATACATCTATTCTTGATGCGGGTTTCGTGGAGGTGGGTCCGTTCCTCTACTAAATCCACTAAATTCCTCTCTGGGGAAATTAATACATTGTCATTACATTTGTATTGTGGAGTTTGGAGAAAACTAATAATACTGTTGTAATCTTCCATTCCATTACCCAAACCGCTTATCCTATTTAGGGTCGTGGGGGGCACTGGAGCCCATCCCAGCTGACATTGGGCGAAGGCAGGGTCACCAGTTTATCGCAGGATGTGAGCATGAATGGTTGCCTGTTTCTATTAGTGAATAGAAACAGACAACCATTCATGCTCACATTCAGAAAGTACATAATTAACATATTGTATATACGGAACCTACTCGTGTGACACCCATGTGACAAAGGGTGAAATGCACAGCACCTGTAACCACACCCAACACACTTCTATACATCACTGCAGCAATGTGAGACGTTCACACGTTCTCATTGAACTGACAATGTTGCAGATAATACTTTTTAACATTGGTTTCTATGTATATACTTTGAATAATAATTCAGTAGAAACTTGATTGTTCTCAAGAACATTTCAAGAACGATGTACTGTAATGGTCATTCAACAGCTGGAATGAATACAAACATCCACATTATCTTGTATCACAAACAGAAAGAGATTTATGTGGATCTTTTAAAGTGCTATTGAACTACGTCTTTCGTGTGTTGCCATGCTCGAGCATGGCAACACACTGAAGGACTATGTCATGGACAGCCATCGCTTCATTTAACTTCCTTTTATTCAATGATAATGATGTGCAAATGAAAACATGCTTTCAGAATTCTACTTTGGCAACATCACAAGGACGCTGGAAAAACAGCAAGCTTTTATTACACTTCTCTCAGACTCTTTGCCATGTCTGCCCATTACCAGTCGGCACCCTAATAAACTAAATAACTTTGATTTGCAAATGTTTACTCCTCCGTGGGAGCAAAGAGCCATAACACCGGGGACGTCGAGTGGGGGGTGAGGGGCCCCCGTTGTTTTTCGAGTAGGAATTAATGATGTGCCCCCCCCCCCACACACACCTCCCCTTGTCTGCCTCTCTGCCCAGTGCACGGGCTGATTAGCAAGCCGGGGACGGATAGGTAATGACGATAACACTAAACTCAATAGCTGTTTTATAGGCGGCACTGCTTTATGACGCTTGCACTAATTGCTGGTGTGATTAGTGAGGTGTCTGTGCCCTCTCTGGTTGCTCCGGCTGTCCTGTGATCCGAGCTCTCGCAGACCGGAGCACAGGGGAGGCGTCGGTGTGCGGTGGGTCGCTGCAGGAGGAAGACACAGGGGCATCATCGACTTCCCACTTTTTTTCCACTTTTTTTCTGCTCCTGTCAGCCTTTTCCTGTGTGCTGCAATAAAGACAAATTAACTTAAAGGCAATAAATTGAATTTTCCTTTAGATCTCTCGGCAATAAAGCAATCCATTTCTAACTTGTCGGTGAGACTGAGACTAACACGAGACTAAGAACATTGACTGATTTGATAAACTGATATTCCATGTGAAATAACACATTTCTTTCAGCCTTCGAGTGTGCCTTCTCTTATGGAAGTGCACCTTGGACTGGTCATATAAAAGGTGGAAAGTCCGTAGGTCAGTGAAAATACAACATGTTGAAATTGATTTTGAAAGCTTTATTGCTCATCTGCCATTCAGTCTGAACTCAATACTCGAGTTCTTGATGCTCATTGCTTCTGTGAGACGCACAATTACTGAGGCTTTTGTTTGGATACATTTTACTAGCAGAGAGTAGCTAGAAGGGGATTTGCATGGATTTCAGGTTGTGTTTGCATACTTCTCCTCATGACCTTTAGCTTGGTTTTCTTTCCATCCGTCTTTCCTTTTCTTGTGTTTCTAAATATATCTCTGTCTGCCTCATATTGTCTTCATACATTAGCGCTGGTTATGTGAGATTATTCATGTCATGAAAGTCTCCTGTTTGCAGCATTAAAAGATTACCAACTGTGGAACTGTGGGCAAAACATCGGATTTGTTTTCACATAGATATGAAAGGAGAAAATTCAACTATGACTTCCAATGTGCTTCACTAATCTTAAAACTCAGCAGTTCAAATCATGTTACTTTCAGATTAAGGATGAATTCAGCCTACTTTGAACACCATATTGTTCCCAATTTCAAGACTTTTTCTCTGCTTCCTGCCTGATCTGACTGTTTTTTTATCCTGCATAGCAACAGTGGCTGAGGTTCATGCGTATTGTAGTATTTATTTTAGCCGTCCACCGTGCCAAACTATAAAAATAAAAAAAATCGATTGAAGTTCACCTGAACGTTGTTGACCCAAGTGCACACAGTCAACAATGTCTGATTGTGTCAGTAGAGCTGAACATTGTCTGGAGAATTCACAGCGAGCGAGTTGGTGTGTTGATGACGTTTCCATGCGACTGGCGCGAAACCTTCCTCCTCCTCCTCCTGTTCCTCCTCCTCCTCCTGTTCCTCCTCCTCCTACTCTCTTTGATGTGTCAGTTCAGTCGGCCAGAGCCGGGCAGGCAGCCATGTCCATCAGCCCCATCCATCAAGCAGTGGGCCGGTTGGCAGAGAAGGGGCAGATGTTTTTTGCAGGAACTGATATGTGTCCACGTCCACGAGGGATGTCATTACGGACAGAGAAACATGTAGCTGATTAGCAGCTTATCAAGTCAAGGACACTGGCTCGCCGTAACACACGTGGCTTCCATGCTTGCTCGCGGTGCTGATGGCGTGCCAGTCACTGAGAACCTCCATGTCTCTGACAGATAACCTCTCCGTCTAATTAACCGTCGCTCTGTTCTTAAACTCTAAGCTCCTTTTGAGACACCCCAAAAAAAGAGCGGCTTTTGCCATTTGGAATATAGTTCCCCTGCGTGTGCCTGAAGGGGTAGAACTCTGAGGTATGTAACGCTTGTGGATGTGTCTCTCACTGTGTTGTGCTAAGTAAATAAAGCAGCGTTTCCCCCGAGGGCTTGTGAGGATTGTAGGAATTGAGGAAAGTGGACAGTGAAGCGAAGAGAGGACTTTACCCCTAATCCAGGACAATGGCTAAATTGGTAATGTTGAGAATATCATCTGTTCCCCCTGTGTCTCTCCTTCAGCTGGATCTCAGCTAAATCCTGTGTTGTTGGAAATGTGGATTTGCTCCAAATCACATCAGCCTTTTCTCCTTTCTTTTCTGCTTTCCCTTCACTCCTCCCCACCTCCACTTTTTACCACCTTCAAGTTCTATACAGTGTGGCCTGCCGCATCATAAATTGCAGCGGCCTGTGTTTTGAGCGGAGAGTGCAATAAATGGGTTCAGGGTTATGAGCACAATGAAAAATACAGGCAGTTGTGGAGCACATAATGGGCCTCTGGATAGTTTCACTCAAATATAATACTGTTTCACTCACAATACAAAATTGTTGTTTTTATATTAAAGAGCAATTATATTTCAAGGGGCAGCAGGGCTTTGTGGACAAGAGGTAAAAGATAAACTGAACTAACGGACATCACACATTAAAACTCTTGCAACTTGGTGTCTCCGGAGATTTCTCTGAATCACTATAAACTGTTTCTTATACACATGGTAGAGACATCTGCCTGCAGGTTTCTTTAATTCTCAACACCATATTACAGGAACCAGTTTTACGTCATTTAAGAGATCTTACTGGAGAAAGCTGACTGGAACACGGTTTACGTCATTTCAGGGTGCAGATGTGCCAAAATGTAGAAAATAGGGCAAAAGCACCACAAATCGTGTGTTTTTGTTTTCCATCCGCAAATTGATTGAAAATACACATGACCTTCAATCGCGTTGAAACATCGACTCCAAAACTTCCACCCGTGACAACATTTTCTGAATACGTTCGATTTTCTGTGTTTCTTTCTGAAATGCAAAAAGTCATCATCCAAAATGGCATCCGATAATCTGAGTGCATTCGTCTCCCAGCACAAAGCACTTATTTAGTTACGATAAAGTGAAGATGACAGAGATGCTCAATTTAGAGATTGTGGAAGGGGATTGAAATCAGAGATGTTTGCAAAATATTAGTAATAATAGTATATATGTACGTTTATACTACAATGGTTTAACTCCCCAACTCAGTACAATATAGTTGACAGTCTTTTCAAATGCTCTCAGCAATTACTTTCTAACATGTATAATGTGCTGAGAAACAAATGTCAGATTTAACTTTCCCTGGACCTGAAGCAAACCCCCCGGTTAGACGAACGTATTTGGGAGACAAAAACAAAAAAGGTGAACGGTAAAACGTACCACACTTCCATAGTTGTGTTGGGGGATTATCGTCGACCTTTCAAATGCGCTCACTTTCACTTTTACTCCCAAATAAAGTGGTGATGAAGATCTGCGTGCACCCCGCCGCATGGCTAACCTGTCATTTGCATTATAAATAACGATGCAGCGTGTTGGGAGACATGCCTGGTGGCGTTTTTTTCCCTCTCCTGGCTGCCAACTAGTTGCACTCAGTTATGTCTCCCTTCATCCTGGCAGCGCGAGCCGGCGCGCTCTCGTTTTATTCCCCTGCCATCTCTTCACAGCCGCGTCAGGTCCAGTTTAACACTTGGAGGCAGAATGTGTCAGAATCACAGCTCTCTCTCTCTCCCTCTCTCTCTCTCCAGGCTGTCTCGCTCTCAAGGTGAGTCAGTTCTCGTCACCGCTCCTATGGAGACATAACCCATCACTTGGCCGCTGGTAGATGGCCAGCCGTTAATAGCCCCTGTCGTGATTTGTCAGGGAAAATACTCGTCTGCTGAGAAGTGCAATCACTTCGAGCAAGGTTAGACTGTTTATGGGTCGGGAGGGGAGGTGGGCGTTCAAATGTAAATCGGCACAGCGTTTGAGCCCCGGCACAGTCTGGGTGAATGAAATCCTCAAATGATATTGACAGCTTGCAGCGGCGATACGAGTACAAGCTCTGCTAAGGCTGCAAAACGTGAACACTTTCAGGACTGGTGAAGCTCAAATTTGAGAATTTGTCGGATTTGCAGCTGTGTCGCCGACACAACGTTTCTGCGCATTCCTGCACACGTCAACGTCTTTCTGTTTTTTTCCTCTCTCTCTCTCTCGCTCTCTCTCTCTCTCTAGAATGAGTTCCTGGCAGCCGAGACTGAAAAGGACATCTTTGCCCATCTGGGTCTCGAGTACATCGAGCCCTGGCAGAGAAACGCGTAGGCCTCCGCTCCTCACAGGCTGGATGATAACCCTGCGCTGTTCATCATCATCACTGTTCATCCCATCTGCTTGCCATTCTGCGGCTCTCCCGTGATTCACTTTCAACAACGGCTCTTGATTTCCATACAGTTTGTGTGTTGTTGTTACTGCTACTGTGCTTGTTGTTGTCTGGACTGGTGTGACGATTCATAATTCTGCTTATTCACTCTTTGTCTGCGAGCGAGCAAACACTTCGCTGTGCCGTCCGTGGCTGCACCTGTCTCTAAGTGTTGTAATCATTGGCAGGACACAAAGACAAATCAGACGGAGTGCGAGTCGCCCGAGGTGCCTGCGAGGTGCGGATGAGAGGGAGCCTTGAAAGAAATGCAGGGGTGGTGGAGGGAAAGGAGACCAGAGTAGAAGACAGGAAACGGCGAGGAAAGCAAAAAGGGGGGGGGGGAGGGGGGCTTTTGTCGAGCAAAATGTTGTAATCATCCTCCTCCTGCCAGAAGAGTGCTCGATGAGAAGCTGAGCCAGGTCTCTGGGGAATGGAGAGGCGGGTAATGAGCTTCAGATAGAGGAGCGTTCGTTGGCGCCATTTAGCCGACGTCCACTGGAGATCATTTAGCTGGCAGCGCGGCAATACACAGAGACCCTCAGCCCCCGCTCTTGTCCCACAATGAATCCCCTTCCCCAGATGCTCGGCTGAAATTAGAGGCAATCAGCTGCACCGGGGAAATCCTGAAGAATTCAGACGGAAGGTAAATGAGTCCACTAACCACATGAATGGGTCTCGGCATTCAAAGTAACTCCAGGCTCCGGCGCATAGAACATCCATTATCTTATTGGTTTGTCTTTGGCTTATGTTTTATGCATGACGGTCAATTATTACGATTTCTGTCCTTATTTCTTTCCGTATGGTTGCTCTGTAGGACAATGATTCACTGATGAAGAAACATTATTGATCCCCGTGGGCAATTTGGTTGCTGTCCACACCCTTAACCCACTTTCCCATGATGCTCAGTCCTCGGTTTATCCCATGGTGCCTCAACAAGAGCAGAGACGGATCACCCTATTTAAAGATCTTTTAAGTAGAACAGTCCAGCACTTTGAGGACTCGACCAGGGCCTCCTACCACCACCCTTTCGTCACTCTCCCTCTGGGTCTCTTTCTTTCTCTCCAACACAAAACACACTCCGAAAGGCTCCGAGTTAACCAGATGGCACCCCGTTCTCCTGGGTTATCTAATGTTTTCACTTTAAAGCGGGGAAGAATTCTTACCAGAAAATAGAAAATCAAGCTGACCTCAATAAATTTACATTTGTCCTGCTCTCGTTTTCCGTTTATTTTCTTTTTCAAGTGCGAATGGGATCTTTTTTTTTTGGACTTCCACATGAAATATTCACCAGTGTAAAGGGATTAAAAGGTTGTAGCAATCAATTTAAGAATTCACACATTGTTGTTTTGGTCTTAGAGAGTGTTAAACTGTACCCAGAGTGTTAAGCTGAAAAGCATAGCAGCTCAAAGCCCTGCATTTCTTTCCCTACGGAGCAATACTCTTGCGTGGTATCACAAGTTATTAAGTGAGACCATCTTTTCTCTTAGTTACTTTATCTGACTGAACTGTAGCACATAGCTGTGGATGCCTCACAAAACAACTGATTATTCTGGAGTGTTTCAACACTTAACCTCGGTGAACTCAAGGTAATTACTGATTGTAATACAGACATTAATTCGCAAAGCACGTGCATGGACTTCAGACATTTTTAGTCTCATCACAGGCTTTTAAGTGTAATATCCGAAAAATTTACTTGAAGTATCAAAGTAAAAGTAATAGAAATGTCTTACGACACATGTATTATTGTATTGTTTTAGGTAGAGCTCATTTTAACGGCTTTAAACCACTACTTGGCTAATTTAATCTATAACAATACACAATATCTTCTGAGCTTATATGTTTTGTGTGTAAAGTCACAATGTACAAAGTTACATTTAGCTAACAATTGTCTACAAATCATAACCCCTCCCTCTGAGATGTAATGGGGTTGAAGTATAAAGTAAAGTTCCAAAAAAAAGCAAAAAGTACTTGAGAAATATACTTGTAATGTAGTTAGTTGTATTATGCAAATTAGTGGATGTTGAAGCATTACTTCCTAGTGTCTCAGGTGAGGTTTGAAAATGACTTTCAGCAGACAGTACTGGTTGTTTTTCATTTATCACATTTGAAAAAACAGTTGTTTAGATAAATGGTAAATATTCCTTTTAGGCTCAGATTTATATTAATACAATAAAATGTAAAATATGTACAAAAAGGTTACGTAACTAAAAACATATTGAAAAAGTTAAGGTTTTTTGCTTGTCATGCTCTGTGTGTGTGTGCATATGAAAGAGAGAGAGTGAGCATGCACACGGCACTGTGCACACCACAATAAATGTTCCTCCCAAAGCTAAAAACAAGCCTTTCCCCGTAAAACAAATTGAGTACTTTGCCTCATCATTATTCTCTCTCAGTAAAACAGCTCATCGACTTTTAGCGTAAGATGCGTAAAACAAACAAAAAAAGGAGTACCAACCAGTTATTGGACACTGCAGTACTTGTTGTTGCTCTACACAGGGTAAATATTTGGGTTGACAAATACTATTAACTGATTACCGTCTGTCGTATCTTTCAGGTGGCAGTGATGTTGAAGAATGAGGACGAAGGAATCTCCGCGGACACTGTTCTTTCTGGTATAATAGAGTTTATTACAGAGAGGAATCACAGGTCAGGATGAGCGTCTAGATCGCTCGGAGAAACTTCTCAGCCAAATAGAAGATCTACTGAGACTGAACCGCAGCTGAGTTATATACCCACTTCGTCGCACCCAGACCCTGAGATACCTAACGTCACTCAGGAACCCCCAATCTAAACACTTACTTTTCAGACACAGGAAGGTGTATTATATATCAAGATTTGCACATTACAGATGTGGTCGCACAAAGGCCTCTTCACACATGCTCCGAACACTGGAACAGACCCCCCCTCCAACAGGTCAAAGGGCATTCTTTTGAGGGGACACTGACCAAAAACACATGCAAATCGGTATGTTGGAAATCGATCTTTTAAGGCTGCTGAGAATATACCTCACGTCCAAATTTCAATCACACTCGGAAAAATTGATTTTGCGGAGGTCAAACTCGAAAGCCTCAGATCCGACTCATTTGTTTATGCATCGCTTTCAGCCAATAACATGTGGCCTTTTTCTATGCAAATAATTGCCTTTGGCTCCTCGCAGTATGGCAACCCCTTTTTTTTGCATGTTTGATGTCTGAGGTGACAGATGTGTGAATATATGAAAAATTGCTTCGAGGGATTTGCATGAAAGTGCTTGATTTGCTGATGAAATGTTTTTTTATTTTGCCATCCAATCAGTTTTTATTTCTACCTATGCAATCATTTCCACTCCCCAGTTTTCTCTCAGTGACATTCAAGCATCCAAAGCCTTCAATCATTGCAGTCTGACAACCATTCTTTTAACTCAACCAGATCCGTCATGGCACAGGAGCTTTATATTGACACCTCGATGGTGTATGCCAGCCAGGTCTCATTCATTCTGTGTCTTGCAACATCACAGCCTCCCTGTTGACCTTTTAACAAGCATGTGTAGTGCGATACAGTCATGGGTGGATTACCTGCTGGCACCGGCTCAGGGGGCCCAAGCTGGCAAGGGCGCCCTGGACCAAAGACATTGTGGTTTCAACATTTCTTGTTGGAAAGTCAACCAAAAGAGTATGAAGAAACAAATGCAACAAAACAACCACAAAGACAAGAAATTACTACAAAGAGATGCAAAAAAACTGAAAAGAGACACAAAAAACGCAAATCGACTGCAAATATATGTGAAGTGAAAAAATGACAAAGAATGAATGCTTAATTACACAAGAGACAAAACGACCACAAAAGAGAAAATCGACCACTAAGAGACAGATAATGAGCACAAAGAGACACAAAATAACTACAAAGAGATGCAAAGCAACTTCAAAAGGAAAACAAATTGCCCACAAGGATCCATTAAAACGACCAAAAACGGACTCAAAACAACTACCAAACAAATTCTCCTCAAAGAGATAAAAAACAACTCAACAAAAATATGTAAATTAGCCACAAAGATACAAAAAGGGACGTAAAACAACTACAAAGAGAGGCCACAATGAGAAGCAAATCAGCCACAAATATACTCAAAATGTCCACAAAGAGATGCAAAACAACTACAAAAAGACGCAAAACAACTACAAAGGGATGTAAATTGACCAAAAAGAGACACAAAATAGCTACAAACAGACACAAAACAACTAAGAGACACACAACAACTTCAAAGTGACACAAAACAACTACAAAGAGACAAAGACATTACCAAAAAGACACGCCAAACGACTACAAAGAAACTACTGGGAGCCTGTCTCATAATTCCTCCATGGATTGCGATGTGGAATGACGTAAGGTCATTCTGCAGCGCCGTCAATTTGTCACTGCAGATATTATGAGGTTGATTGAGGGAGCCGAGGATGTGGGAACGGTTTGCATTGATAGGAAGTGCTCAAAGATTAATGGATGGCTCTTTGAGGAGGAGGACACATGTACCCAGGGGAACATGCATCAGCCATAATGCGTCTCCAGCGACAGTCTGAAGATAGAATATGAAGTGTCACTTTCCTCTCAAAGTCACGTGACAAAAGGTCACCATGAACAATGAATGACTAAGTGCCTAATGTGAATAATTGTTCGGAGACACCCCTCTGAAGTGAGAGCATGCATCTGTGAATGAAATACCAAAAAGGAGCTGACACACAAATCTAGATCAGTTTAATTATTATTATGATTATTCTAACCATTAATGCAGCAAAGAACATCACAGTTTACATCACAGTGTGATCCACGAGCATATATCTATATCCTTTCATGTCAGACGTCCAGCGCTTGAAAAGGAGAGGACCAAAATAGATCCGGACCAAACACCGATAATGTCTACGCCGAGCTGCTTGAGCCAACTTCCTCTTGTTTTGTATCAGAAGACAGTGATTTATTGGCTGAGCTGTAGAGGGCTTGCATGCATGTGTTGGGGCCAGTCAGAGCCAATGGCAGAAGGTGACAGAATAAGGACACTGCGTATCCTTGCCTCTCAATGCCTGTCACAACGTCAACTCAGCCGGAGAGAAGTGAAGCCGATGCTTGGCTCCGGCCGGCTCTAAAACAAAAGAATGGAGAGTGAAGAGAAGACGCTGCGCACTGGGATGTCGGCATGAAATAGAAAGCAAGATGTTTTAAAGTAAAACGTTCCCATCTCGAGCCTGTCACCACCTACGAGTTCTGCACTGATTTTGTTTGGTTGGAATCCCTTTTGAAGCGAAATTTTCTCACATAGCGAAAACAAAATAAAAAGGTCTATATTGACAAAATACCAAGGCAGAATACTATCCTAAACAAAGCCCTTGCAATATGTCCAGGGAAAAAAAGGGAAATTAAATTGAAGAGTTGTTTCATGAGAAATCTCATCGGCGTCATCGTGACTCTCAGACTCACTCGGGACGAGTGCAGAGAACGATGGCGCGCTAGCGCAGTAAAACTTTAATTTGAGGTGATCTGCCCCCTCCATGATAAATGACCTGCATCCTTGATTTCGGGGAGGGCGGACAGTTCCGGAGAGAGCGCGTCCTCCTCCACAGGTGGCAGAGGAACGAGGACGAGGAGGAGGATGAGGAGGAGGATAAGGATGAAGAGATGAGCCATCTGCTGGAACATGTCACCGTAACTCTACTCCCCCCCCACGCTTTCTGCTTTGTAGCAAACAAACTTTTTGCTTCGTCTTTGAATTCAAAGTGTGCATGCATCGCTTTCTTCGCGGCACGTGCGATTGCAATTCTGCACTGATGTGTGCGTATGCTGCATGTGTGTGTGCTGCATGTGTATGTGCTGCATGTGTATGTGCTGCATATGAGCGGATGCTGCATGTGTGCGTATGCTGCATATGTGTGCGTATGCTGCATATGTGCAGATGCTGCATGTGTGCGTATGATGCATATGTGTCCGCATGCTGCATGTGCGTGTATGCTGCATGTGTCAGTTTGTCTCTATGTGAATGGGCTCTTTGTTTTGGCCAATTCTGTGACGATCTGCAAGTTTGCATCTGTGTCACCAATTAGTTCATAATTCCTGTTGCATTTCCCAAACAAAAACACTATAATCATAAAGCTTCCTCTTGCCATTTTCAGCTATCTTGTATTCATAACTTATACATATTTGTATTCACCTTCCTTGACCTTTGTTCTCTCTGTGTTCACATTTGACCTCTCTCTACAGCATGCCCTCTCCATACACATGCAAAAAAAGCAGTTGGATGGTAATCTTTCTTTTTCTGCAAAAGGTTCTTGAGACTTGAACGTGACATGGATTCTAAAAAAAAGAAAATTCTAAAAATAGTGGAGAATGTTAACAAAAATGCTAATCAAAGCAGAATATCTACATATGTATATTAAATGGTACAACTGCGATGAATCAAGCTTTTCTTGACATATCAATCCAGAGGAGATATAGATTATTGGAGCGGATGAAAGAATAGGGAAAATCCTTTTAGTCAGTGTGTTGCCTCAAATATTCCCTTGTGACCGTTTCATGGAGAAACAAACATTGTTTTGAATATTTATGGACTTTAAAGGTCAGTGTGAAAAGAATTACCCCAATGATGTCATTAGGGTTAGAATGTATTGCAGAGAGCCTGTGTTACAAACTGGGGCAAGTATTTAAATAAGGAGAGTCATATTAAAATATGCTTATAACCTACATTATACATGGATCAAGGGAAATGCAGGACCCAGAGTCCCCCCACGTAATGAAGCGCAGTATCCGATGAATGCAGAACAAACTGTACACAATAATAAATGTTTACTTAGTGTTATTGCATACCCAGTAACACTCATACAGTCTACAGTATTCATATTTACTGCATCATCTTATGGGCACTTAAAATACACATACGGTACATTCAAACAAATTGGAGCAGAAACACATCCGTCCTGTTGCATGAGAAGAAAAACATTTGCTAAGCTATAAACCGTGCTTTTACATTTTGTGAATTTGCCATTACACTTGCTAAAAGGCTCTTGAGCAACAACTCAAAAGATGCATGAAGGTCAGAAGATGCAGTAGAACTGATAGTATGTGTGATGGTGGTGATGTATGTGTCTGGGCATCTGTCTGTCTGCGTCAGTGCTGTATGTGTCTGGGTGTGTGGACCTGTGTGTCTTTGACTTTTACAGTGATCATCTGAGTGTGAGCTTCTCTATATCTCCATCTTTGTCTGCTTGTTTCTGTGCTATTGTGTGTGTGTGTTTGTGTGTGTTTGCTGCGGTCAGTCTGTTCATCTTTTAGCTATTTCTGAACCTTCTCTCTCTCTCTCCCTCCCTCCCTCCCGATGGACCGGCTTCCAAAGCAGGCCGCTAATGAGGCAGCACTGTTCATTCTGTGGTTCCTTGAATGGGGAGGCCAACCATTTAACCCCGCTCAGCCCCCCCCCCCCGGTGAGGCGTCACCTAATTTCATGCCAAATAAATACAGACGTCTGCCCCCCCACCACCACGGGCCTGAGCCACGCGCCATCTCAAAGACTGAGCTGAAAAAATGAAAAGATGAATCGCTCGGCTGCATACTGCCGGTTGACAATGATCCAGTAAAATGTTACAGTGAGCCCTTTTGAATAAACTTTGACTGGTGCCTTACATGACTTTTTATGTTACATCTTACACCTCTTGTTTGTTAAAAGTGGTGGTGGCAGTTCGTTTCACAATTTGCTCCGTGCAGTGAGAGTAGGTGTGAAATATGCTGGAATACTTTAGAGCGCAAAATGGAAACAGCTTTGATTTCAGTTATAATTGCATCATTTCGAGCTTAAAATTGCACATTGCAGCTGCTGTACAAGCTCCGTAAGAGCCCTTACCAGACGAAAAAGTATATGAAAAGAAACGCTTGCTTAGTCAAACATTTAAAACTAAGGTCTGTTTCTTTACTACTACTGTATGTTGGTACATGCATTGCCACAAGACCTGCAGCTGTCTATAAACAGGAAAAACGGGTTTCTTTTAAACATGATTGGGGCTTTTCCTCAGCCTTAAAGCTGTTATCTTTGTCGGTGGTTGACGGTGAGTTACAGTGAGTGTCAATGGAGCTTTGTCCCTGAACCAAACCAGTAACGTCGATGGCCGTAAAACCAAAACTTTAGCGCGCTGCAGGGATGACGTATGCACGTTTTGTTTTTGTTTAAGCCAGATAATCTTGTGTAAACCACTTTTATTATTTTTTTACTACACTACAGTCGCATGACTTCACGTCACCTCCACGGAGCTAAAGGCGGACTAGTGTTTGACGTGATGGCGTTTTGTTGTCATTCAGCCACGTGTTAGCAACCGTTAACAAAACGTTAAAATCTCTGAAGCTCGGATTAACCATAGACCTTATTTCAGGCATCTGACCAGAAACCCATTGACTCAGTTCGTGTCACTACGAGCAACACCTTTCACATTACACAAAGTAATTTACTCCCTTGTTAATATATAAATATCAGATTTAGAAGGCTTTTCGTGTCAATTGAAACCAAGCCTTTTCATTACCGACCTTAGCACACCGAGTTGTGCTAAGGTCATTACCTTAGCACAACCTGAGGTAATGTGTGTTCCTCTCTGGATTCCTGTGCAGGAGACCAGAGAGAAAGACGTTTTTAAAAGTCTCTAAGTGTTCAGTTCTCAGTACTTTTTGTAGCTTTTAACTGAATCTCTGTGGTTTATAGGTTACTTTCACTCCTGTGTCCCTGTTTGTACTTTCACATGCCTGCTTTATTTGACTGTTTCATTTTCGCTTTCAGCTGATAGGAGTCTTGAAGAGTTAGTTTGTATCGTGGAATTAATGGAGCTTTATTTGTGGCTATTTTTCAATAAAATCTACTAATACTGCAGGCAGGCAGAGTCAGCAGCAAAGATAATAGGGAACTTTTCTTATGAAGTTTATAGGACATTACTTTGGTTTATAATCCTCATTTGACCCCCATGGTGAGACACTTTCAAGTGGCTTGTGGTCCGACTTCACTGTGCAAGCAAAACCTGAGAGCCGTTTCAGAAATGAAGCAGTATTTGAGTAATCACCAACAGTTTGAGAAAGGAGGGCTAGGTAAGAACTTGGCTGCAGTGCCAAAGAAAAGTTAAGCACATAAAAACTACATACTGTAAACTTCAAAATACAACAAATCCAAACATTAAATATATCCGTTCACCAGGGGCGTACGTTGTTAGGCCTATTTTAGGGGGGCTTATTGTTTCTGACATGGACACGTTATTTATAACTCTAACATGCTACATATGTGCGTGCGTTCTGGTTGGTATGTTTTCTCCCCCTTCAAATTACAATCCAATAGCCTATCATCATACTTAACGATATAATCCCCGGGCACTAGCACTTTGGGGAGGCTGCTGCGCTGACTCTCTCACTCACTCTGGCAAGTAACATCTCTCGTCATCGACAGCCAGGAGTTTAGCTCAAAGTACATGATGCACGGAGTGACCTGTACGTCCAGGTAGTTACAGAATGTGGCTATCGGTAGTTGTTAACGAGTGTAACCTGCTTACATTCAGGTTTACCTTTAAGTCCATGTAGTTATAGAATGAGTGTAACCTGCTTACATTCAGGTTTACCTTTAAGTCCAGGTAGTTACAGAATGTGGCTGTCGGTAGTTGTTAACGAGTGTAACCTGCTTACATTCAGGTTTACCTTTAAGTCCATGTAGTTATAGAATGAGTGTAACCTGCTTACATTCAGGTTTACCTTTAAGTCCAGGTAGTTACAGAATGTGGCTGTCGGTAGTTGTTAACGAGTGTAACCTGCTTACATTCAGGTTTATCTTTAAGTCCATGTAGTTATAGAATGAGTGTTACCTGCTTACATTCAGGTTTACCTTTAAGTCCAGGTAGTTACAGAATGTGGCTGTCGGTAGTTGTTAACGAGTGTTACCTGCTTACATTCAGGTTTACTTGAGGCAAATGAAAGGGAAGTTAGAAACTGTCTCCATTGAGCGAGAGTGTGAATGAGCGAATTCGAAATATATCTATAATAACTAATAATATATAATAACTATCGACATCTCTCTATTCTTTGCATTAATATAGATTATTATAATATTTGTTTCCATTGAATGGTATATTTGACACTGAACTAGTTTATCTCAGTGATAGTGTCCAAATGAGCATAAAATATCACTATGACCCTGAAATTCTGTCTCTTGTGTTATCATATACTGAATGCAAGCAAAACTACACAGCAACATCACAAGATTTCTGATTGAACCAATCTATGAACTGTCGGAAACAATGGATATCTGGGGCCCCAAGAAAAATGTGCGCACACGCGCGCACACATTCACAAAAGTGACACTCCCCTTAGGGCTTAGCCCCCCCTTTCTTTGAATCCTACAATCGCCCCTGCCGATCACTATTCGATTAAGCAGGTCACATTGAGGTGTCAAGGGTGGACGCCGCTGTGTTCAATCACACACATCCATATTCCAAAGTCTGAGTAGCCAAAATGTTCATTGATGTGATGGATCCCAAATTGTCCTATGAATAATTTTGTAATAGATGTTGCTTTTGACCAATGAACAATACTTTTCCTGACGATCGGGATACCAGAAGGCAGTGACGATCTGTTTTGTTGTTTTAAATTGGAAAGATTGTTGGAAAGACTTGGTGGCGGGAGAGGGGAGATACGGAGTGAGACTTTTCTCCTACAATCTGTTTAAAAGTAGTTTGCATGGCTGCTAATCCTATAATGTTTAATAGTAATGTTTTTGGTGAAATAATATTTGGTAATGCTTTGCATTACGGCCCGCAATGTGCAGCGTAATTCCCCCAGATTGTAATTATTTGTCCAGTATGATGCACATGTGTAGGTATAAGGGCACCAGGTGTGAAGCTAAGGACTATTGGGGTAACAATGTGGGAATTTTAAAATATTGTGTTGGTATTTTTCTAATGTTCATGTCACAATGTCATCGATATTGCAAGTTTCCAACTAAATAGCGTTCACATCAACTTCCAAGTCACAATCTCAAATGGGAATATCAGTATAATTAACACAAATTTAATTGATACAGTTCCATAATGTCAATGCACATGTATTTCAAACCTCACATGACGAACTCTCATCAAACATTCGTTTTGCTTTCAAGTCTCGAGCATCCCCCCCTTCTGACCTGAACTTTATATCAGGAAGAAAGCTCTGAGTAAACACACCACCACTCAAACCTCGTTGAGGATTACAATGCACTGTGGATTTGAGACACTCCCATGGTCTCTCTTTTGAGTAAACTAGATTTTTGAAGATTAGTGACTAAAAAGTCAAATAATGATGGCATATGATCTTTTTTTCTTCTTTTTGTTCCCGTAAGCACTCATTGTGTCAATCTAGATGATTGCTCCGGTTTAATGGGTGTAAAAGAGGAGACGGATGTTACCACTGGGCGAATCCCAAGGCATCTTTAATTGTCTCGCACAAAATTAGTCTCTGTCCTAATTTATCAACATGCTGCCTTACCATTCACACGGGTGCTCACTTGTGACAGACGTTGTATTGATTTCTGCCTACGCACAACTTGTCATCCTAATGCATCCTGAAGTTGATCAAGACACCTACATTTCAGCACTGATCACACTTCAAACCATTATGTTGTCTGTTGACTTCAAAAAAGGAGGTCTCAGGCACGCACCGACAGAGCTGCAATCAAACGGGGGAAACCGACAGGGATCAGACAGCCGGCTGCAATCAGTCTCCTATTCTCTCTTCTTCTCTGGGTCGCCTCTCATCCCATTGCTGCTGCTAACGATTAACGTAGCAGCAGCCAGAGATGATGAGGGTTCAATCGAGGGTGAGCCGTAATGTTATCTTTGAAGGATTGCGAAACCGCTGCTTTCCAAGAGGACAGAGTGAACATTTTCTAATGACATTGTTTATAACCCGTCTTTCTCTCTGCAATGTTTCCACCCCACCAACTTAAAGTGCACTTTGGAAATGAATGGATCCGAAAGAGTACATTACTATCTGTTTCATCGTCACAGAATTTAACAACCCAACAAGCTGCAGGAGGCATGACAGACAGATATATCATTGAGATGACAGGAAAAATAATTTACACTATCCTTTACTCACAGATCTCACAGTTTTATTGTTAACCCCACCCGGGATGATGACAGTCAGTCAAAAGGAATGAAAATCAATGTGTAGTAACACCTGTCCTGGCAAAACCTCACTAGAGATAATAGACATTGGTTGGTCCACCCAAAGAAAAGCACAATTATCAGGCAATACCTTTGATTTTATGTGCCAAGATTTCTGCCATACGTATAGTTATTGGGACACTTCAGCAAGAAGATGCCATTGAATTAATCAAATGGGCTTTTGATTGATGTGATCACCACAAATGAAATGCCACCCTCCATTATATATAGATGATGGCAGAAATGTTAGAAGGTATTTCTCACAACCTGGACAAAGACTACGAAAACTGTCAGCATGGCTGAATACAATAACAGGTCAGAGGATATGGCAAGGCAATTTGATTTATATAGAACATCAATGTGCAAGGGTCTCTCACAGCAAATAGGTCTCAGGGGAGTTGCCCCACCAAGAACGAATCACAGACCCCACATGAATCAACCAAGAGGGAGCTGCAGCACCATGGGCGCCCTCCAGGAGTCAGACCATTTTTTTGTACAGTTTTCTTTGAACCCACACCACAACAGGAAGAGTGACTGTGGCTCAGAGGTGAGCAGGGTCGTCCTTCAATCAGAGGATTCGGCGGTTCGATCCCCGGCTCCGCTAGCAATGTCGATGTGTCCTTAGGCAAGACACTTAACCCCAAAATTGCTCCCGTAGCTGTGCATAGGTTGGGTTAATGTGTGTGAATGTTAGTGAGTCCTGATGGGCAGGTGTCTCCTCCCATCATTGTATGAATGGGTGTGAATGGGTGAATAATGTCATGTAGTGTTAAAGCACCTTGAGTGGTCAGAAGAATAGAAAAGCGCGATACAAGTAGTCCATTTACCTTTTGTATAGGAGTCCTGAGTGTCTGGCTTTCATAGAGTTTCTAGGTGGGGTCCTGGCAACCCTTCAACTTGGAGACTTGAGCGCTCAAATGGGCAAAGATGGAGAAACCTGGGGCTGAAATGAAAGGAATGGCTCAATCTGCACCTGAGCAGTGCTTATTTGTGCTAGTCATGGATTGAGCAAAACAGACATCATGTTTGAGCATTGTAATTCATTAGTGTACCAGAAAATCTCAGTCCCAAAGATCGATGTTCGACTTTGTGTTTGGACTGTTATGGTGACAAAGGAGCTGAGCGGGAAGGCAAAGCTTTTGATTTATCAGTCATTCCACGTTCCAGCGTTTCACCTCTGGTCATAAGCTTTGGCTAGGGAGCGAATGTGATACAAGTGGCCGAACTGACTTTCTTTCGTAGGGTGGCTGGGCTCACAGAATCTCCAACATCCAGAGGGAGCTCAGAGCAAAGCCACTGTTCCTTTGCGTTGAAAGGAGCCCGTCAAGGTGGTTTGGCCATCTGATCAAGAAGCCTCCTGGGCGTCTCCCTTTTGGAGGTTTTCCAGGCACGTACAAACTGGTAGGAGACCAAAAGTAGAGAAAATGTTGCTTGAGAGAGGGCCGTCTGGACTACTACCCTTTTCAAATTAAAATCTTATCAGGAATGGGAGAGATTATGAGCCGCTGAAAGACTTTCAGTTTGAATTAATCAAGAAAAGGTAAAATGGGGGTGATTGGAAATAATAATGTAATGAAAACACTACAGCATTAAAGAAATTACAATATGTGCAGTAGACTCTTTTTTTGTGTTCTGGTTATGGCCGCTGTTCAATGTCAAGATGCTTTCACACTCTATGTTGGCACAATATTACAGTATTTTCTCTGTAACTTCTCGGTGGAAACAATCAAAACAATGGCCACAATAACATGGTTTCTCTTACAAAAGGCACAATGTGTTTTCTCGTCTTCTACCTCTCATTATAAGCTTCAACAATGCTTTGAACATTGCAGGGCCTTGACTCTGGGTCTGCAGGCTATACGGTGACAGCTGGAGGTAATTCACTTTGCTTCATTTTTGCTCGCTGTTAACGGCTCATGGGATGATAACGGCAGCGCGAGCGCTTTAATCATATTCCTCTGCCTTCAAGAGAGATATTGCTTTTTCTCACAGTTTATTGAGCGGGTAGAGGAGGTGTGTGTGCGGCAGAGTAAAAAGGCAGGATCGTGGGGCCCGGTTGTGCGATATGTGTGTGTTTTGCTGGTTGGTGTCATGGGTGGCTGGCGGACATGGATCATCGATCCGCTACTCAGGGCTTCCTGTACACGAGGCGGCATTAAAATGATCCATGGCCTCTTTCCCGCGCTAATACCAGTGATATTGAGACATCAGATCTTTGTTTTCTGTTCCTGGCAGCAGGGGCTCAGTCACGCCCACAAAGGCAGCGTTGCACACACACACACCTATACATGGTGAGAGAGTTCTTCCACAGGGTCTGAGGTGACAATCTAATAGGGACATTAGTTTTTGTCTGGCGCTCATCCCTCGCCCGTCTCCTCTCCTGTCTCCTCTCCCCTACTCAAGCGCTGTAAAAACAAAAGCTTTCGTCGAGGGGGCCCGCTACTGCTGCCTCTGTAGCGTATAAATAACAGCCGCGCGAAAGCGAAACAAATGTAACGAGTACCATCTGGCCCTCCGCCGGTGTCGGCCTCAGTCACAGAGGCAGGCAGGAGTGGCGTATCGAAGGGGGAGGAGGTGGGGATGAGATTATCAACTCAAGAGGGATGCTACACGGGAGCCAAAATAGAACACAACTTTTTCTACCCTGTTTAAAATCAGACAAAAGTGCAATTCCTTGTTGGAATACAACAACAACAAAAAGAGAAATGCCGCATAGATTTTATCTGGAGGTACTGCCATATTTATGATCACCTCTAGCTACAAGTCAAATTAGTCATTATGTATCCATCCATAAGCAGGACGTGGGCTGGAAGCAACGTGACATGTACAGTAGATTTACATACATCCAGCTTCTTCTGAGGGGTTTGTGTACATGTACTTCAGTTTTGGCCGAATATAGCAACTGTTGATGCATTATTTTTGTTTATTCATCTTTTCCTCTCTTGTTATTTCTGTTTCGACTCAATCAACATAAGATGTCTGAAAAAACCCAGCAGCTCGTTACTCCACATGTGATTGTCCTCTAATTCATTTCTCTGATAAAAGACAGATATTTTTTTTGATCACTTCCATGAACTCCGATCGATTCTTTGAGTCGAGCATGTGCCGTAACCGAGAATTAGTCATCCATTGATGGGCCAGAAGGGATATTAATAAATGCAACCGTTGTAATTAACAACCTTGTGATTCTTTCAAAGCCAAACTAAATGAAAATGTGGCTGTGCTTGGGGCTTAATACTAAGAGTGGCGCAGAGCAGACATTATACATTGCTATAGATCATGTGTGAAGGCAGGCCTACAGTCAATACCCACAGCCAATGAGAAATTGTCTTTTTTA
This sequence comes from Cyclopterus lumpus, assembly GCF_009769545.1. Lineage (NCBI taxonomy): Eukaryota > Metazoa > Chordata > Actinopteri > Perciformes > Cyclopteridae > Cyclopterus > Cyclopterus lumpus. Next base: position 19,569,067 of record NC_046980.1, on the reverse strand, counting down.
TGACTGCATTCTGCAGAGAAAAGCAGTTTGCCCATTTTATCAGATGTACAACGTTCTTCTGGGAACATTTGATCAGAGGTGGAAAGCAACAAAGTACATTTAATCAAGTTTTGTACAAATACTGTTTGAGGTGCTGGTACTTTTGTATTTATGTTCTTGCCAACTTGATTCTTTTATTCCCAGCTGATACTTGTAATTGATGATTTTAGACATATACCATAAAAGCATGACACATTACTACTGCTGTGGATTTTTTATTTGTTACTGTTTTTCCCTTTTAACGTTTGGTAGAAAAAAAACTGTCGATGGTAAAGTGTGGATAGCAATGCCAGAGGAGAAAACGCCATGATGCACAATACATTGAATGCTGAAATATTTCTGTTACAAATCAATTATATTCAGCTATTAGATATATGAGCTGCACGGTGGTGTAGTGGCTAGCACTGTCGCCTCACAGCAAGAGGGCCGTGGGTTCAATTCCCGGTCGGAGCGGTCCTTCTGTGTGGAGTTTGCATGTTCTCCCCGTGGCAGTGTGGGTTCTCTCCGGGCTCTCTGGCTTCCTCCCACAGTCCAAAGACATGCTGCAGGTTAATTGATTCTCCTGATCTTAAATGTTCCTGTACATCAGTATACCAATAACATGTTTAATCTTAAACCACTCATTTAGTAAAATCCCTTAATTCAAGTGTAACTCAGTGCACAAACGTTCATTCTACCATTTGTTTCTGTAAAGAAACAAAACGAGTGACGGTAGATACTAATGTTTAAGTTTTACACACTACATTTAGAAAGTTATTTTGAGAAGGCTATTTTGTTTGTCTCCCTGACAGCTCCCTGCCCGTTCTCCTGCATACTCACCTCCTTCCCCCCTAACCTGAGCTTCTCCGCCCATCTCTCCACCTGCACGTCATCCACTTGTCAGATTAGTTAGCATTTAGGTGATTTAAGTTTTCCCTTCAGTCCCTGGATTCGTCGTGTGACGTTCAGGTTGGCCTTGCCAGCACCGAACCGTAAATTAAAGTTGTTTCTCGGAGTTCCAGTAGCCTGCTGTCTTCTGCGTTTGGGCCCATCTGCCCCACTCTATGATATGACCAATACTTTCACATTGAGCATAGTTTGACGCGACCCACTTGCAATATAAAAAAATACAGATTAGTGCTGCTGTGAGCTTTTGAATGTCATCCTTTAAGGTTGTCCGATGCCAATTATCTTATTTTATTAATCTCTCTTAATGTACTGTTTTTGGATACGGTATTCTGACCCTTTAAAATGTTATCCTGCTTTGTAGTTGAGTTTTTCAGTCTTCTGCAATAAATGCTGTTAAATGACCCATGACTAGGGTCAGGCGTTAATGGGCAGTGAGGCCAAGTTCACAAAATGCCCATAAAATGAGGCAAGAAATGCCTCAGTAATTAGGGAGGATCTTTTTATTTTTTTATTTCTTTACCGAGTAGAATTTCTTTTTAATAGAGTTGTCAAATATTCAAACAAGCATGCGGCTCCTCACCTCTTTGGGCCACTTGGGCAGCTTGTGACTGATGGAGTTGTTACATTGCGTCGTGCCTGCTAATATGGAGGGAGTAGAAAAACTGCTATCATATACGTGAAAATATATGATAGATGATCTTAAACACAGCAAAGGTGGCGAAACGACTTTCTTACCTTGATGTCTCTGACGTTAGCACTCATCACATTAGTGCACCTGTCACTTAGGCTGTGAGAGATCTTTCATCGATGGCAATATTTGCAATGTAAGCAGTTGTGATAATCATGTCAGTAAATTAACGTGAATACAAGTGACACAGATGAATTACGCCTGTTACTTGTGAGGTTAAAAGATGCATATATAGATGTATGTTCAACAGTGTGAAAATTAAATTACATCCAATGAGCCACCGCGGTCTGATTCCTCTGGGAGTCTTTGCTAATGAATGACAAATGTCTGCTCCTTGTATGTATGTTAATTAAACCCCTCCCACTCGTGCAGACACACACACACACACACTGAAAAAACAGTCTCACAGAGTGAATATGACAACTCGGCAATGCAGAAGTACGTTTTCACGGTCATGCTTATGAAATGGGAGTGATGGATTGGCAGCAAACATCATGGATAGGCAGATCAGGAGGGCGGCGGAGGACAGGGACCCTTGCACATGAGAGTGTTTGCTCTCTCAAACTCATAATCTTCAATAAACAGTGTAAACTCAGAAAGTCAAATATTTATCCCGAGTACCCCCGCGCCTCTGCTCCTCCTGGTATGCACACTGCTCTAGATAAATAAGCCCTTATATTACCTGGGAGAACTGTCTGTAGTTTAATAATATAAAGGCCAGATCATAACTGGATCTTATGATAAAACACCGGGTGGAATAACCGTATTTCCTATCTAATATCTATAATATGTATTACAGTCCTGTAGTTTGAGCTCAGTGGGGGTTGGTGCTCCAGACGCTGCTCCACTCAAGCATGACATTTTCTATAATCTATAACACTACAAGAAGTGGCACAAAAAGTGTGAAAACACGGGGACAATCCCAAACGCTGTCTGACCCAGTGGGACTCTGACATTACTTTGTCGACTTTAGACATCACATGATTTAAAGATGAAAATTACATGAATCCTGGTTCCAAAATGTTATCATATAATTTTCAATTCAATTCAATCCAGTTTATTTTATATAGCCCAATATCACAAATTACAAATTTGCCTCAGAGGGCTTTACAATCTGTACACTTACGGCATCCCTGTCCCAGGACCTCACATCGAATAAGGAAAAACTCCTGATCCAGAACTAATTGGATGAGTAATTTCTAAATATGTTTGGCAAAGGGAGCCAACACTGGCACCCTGCTGCTGGAGGCCCGGGTCGTATTGCTGAGCCGGCTGGAGAGAAGGGAAACACGCGAGAACCAGAACCAAGGCCGGCCGGGTCAGAGCCTTCAGTGGTAACATAAGAGGTTTTCTAAAGGGACTCTGGTCCTTGGAAACACTGTTGCTTTTGTCCACGGGGACCGGCCATATCAACAACACATCCTTGTGTGTATCATAAGTGCAAAACACGTGAGACACCTTGAGGCGTAATGAAGGCCAAGGCTCATGTGATCTCTTGCCAGTGTTTTTCGTGTAGCCTTTGCAAGATGGTTAGTGCTTCTTGTCCCAAAGAAGATTTTTGCTTCTACATCCCTTTTAATCCTTGCGATTTGTTTTCCACTTTGTCTCTCTGTATGATCAATAAATGCTGAGAACGATTTTTCCAACCTCCATTTCCACCATACGATCTCTTTTGGCTAAGTCTCGTTGTGCTGTAAAGCATTTTAACAATCGGCAGAAGTCCAAGTCGACAAAAAGAACATACAGGACATTAATTAAATAAATATGCATGCATTTATTGCATTTTGCTTCACCTGCTCACTAAAAGAACTCTATCATCCCGCTGCTGCTGACACCAACCTCCCAGAAGAGACACCACACCGATGAACGACACCAACCTCCTCAGGGCTGCCTGTCTCTCACTGCGTTTATCTGATCTTAATGTGTGACAGGAAGGCCTCTCCGACAGTTATTGTCTATTATAACTTCAATTACAACAGCGGCAGCATGCTACGTAAGTGGAATAATTACATCTTAGTCTGACAGGCATGAAGCTGTCCGCGACCATATATTGGGTCTCTTTTGGGTCTCTCCATGACAGCTGGAATTTTAGCGAGAAAATGGCAAGTGATGGTAATTTATAAGAACAAGCGTATCCGTTTACTGAGCATTCAGTATATTGTGCGTTGAAATAGATTCAAACATCTAAAAAGTGTTGGATTTATCTTGATCAAATTGCTGTCTGCAGTCATTAAAATCTCCAAGAGGACTGACAAATATTAAATTCCCCTTTTCATGTGCTTTGCCACATATGTGCACAACACATTGTTTTATCAGCTGTGTGTAATTATTCTCGTTTTAGACACAAAGTCAGCTACCAACCCAGGACATCAAAAGGCAGAGAAAAGTCCAGACTTTGGACCAGCTCTCTGGTCTGAGCCCTGCCGCCAATTGCAATTCGAGCAGATGGTCCACCGCCATAGAGAGGGAGCGCTTTCCCAAAAGAAATTACCCAATATTTGGCAATGATCTCAGGGATGTGAGAGCTGGACTCGGGTTATTTTCACCGGATATCATACATAGGGTAAGAGGGGACAGGCGTATAAGTGGCGCCGGCCTGAGCGGCCCATAAAAAGGACTGCAACGGCAGATTCAGAGCGCACCGAAATTGCCGACATGCTCTGGTAATGATTACATCACCCTCACCTCTCTCTACCTGCTAAACTAATCCTATCTGAAAAGCACTGCATCAAGTGAGGGCTTTTGGAAGGAATTACATGGCGGTTCGTTATAGTGCGAATGATTTCAGCGGAGAATTCTGAAGCCCCTCTTGATTTCCATTAGTAATAACAGATGGCATGTAATGACACAATTATTAAGCATTAAGTTAAGATTACACACAGTGAATAAAGATAAGCGCATCTCTGGATCTCATTAGTTTCCATTAAATTCAATCAATGGCTGGGATTAGGTTCTTAATTCTGTCGATTTCACGATGAGCAAAGTCTGTTAAAACAACTGACTCCATTAATCCAACAGATACTGTATGTAGGTCCCATTCTCATCACCTCCATTGACATGTTGACTGATGAAGACAGAAGGGCTTCAACCAGTAACAACACAAATCCTATCGACACAAAGAACGTGATTCCTGGTAAATAATGCTGTCTCTCGGGTATTACACTGCCACCACTGTCTACTTCTGCAAATGATATCAATAATAAGGTCCATTTCAAGGTTGCTGTCTGCGCGTAATTGGCCCTGAAGCATGTGTGTACGGCAGCTGTCAGTCATTTTTCAGGGATTTTTTGTTGTTGAACCAATAATGTTCAAAGGGTGAGTTTCTGGCACATGAGCACCCTGCCATACCTGTGTTGGCACCCTCTGTGCCAGGAGCGATTAAGTTCCCAGGGGTTTATTGTAAAGTCTTGCCAAATCCATCTTGCACTTGGTGAGAAAAGAAAATTGCCTAAGAACAGAATGTTTAGGATCTGTGCACTTCACATGGACTGAAACAAAGAGGCCTTCTTCAACACTACGGTTGCAGCTAAATATCCAAGTTTGAAATGATGTTAATATGGTAGTCAGTGGAGTCGAGCATTTCCCATTGGTATTGTTTATTCGCCAGGCTCCCGATGTACAAAGGCCTTAGTGACTCAGACAGGGCAAACTCCACACCTAGCCACATGTTATGAGAGTCAAGTGTTTGCAGTCCTAAAACCGTGGTTAATCTTTCGAAACAATCATAGTTTGGGTTAAAATAAGTGTTTGTTATGTACGTACGTTAAGTTATAACAGATAACCACAGCGTCCCGGGTTCAATTACGGCCTTGGGACCTTTTGAATGTCATCCAGCCACCCACACCTTTTCCAGTCTGCCTTTACGCTATCAGTCTAATAAAAGGTGAAAAATGTCAAAGAAGTGATCTTAAAATAGAGAAAGTCAAAGTGTTTGACTCTTGTGGCAGAGCGTTGGGAGTGAAAAAGGGAATGCCTGCTCAGCAGACTCTCTCTAAAGGTAACACAGAAGATTTCTCAAGGGTAATGGCTGAACTTAGCTCATCACTGTCGTTATAGAAGGAGCTTACATTATTAGGTCTCCTCATCTTTCTGCCTAATGTAGTGTAGAAAAGGCTCATGTAAATTCAGGGTAAATCCAGTTATAGGCACAGCGTCCTTCTATCCTGGCAATCCTTGCTTTCTGCTCCCAGTAGAGAGAGTGAACAGGCATTTAAAGCCTTTCTTCTGTTGCAATGAGTGTAAGTTCCCCTCGAAGAGAGCTTTAGATAGAAAGATGAAGATGAATGTACAACACTATATCAAACTCTTGGATGTGGTTTGCTTCTCGGCATGATTTGCCCTTGCGCTCTCTTTACTTGTGAGGGACAAACACAAGTTTAACCTGTCGGAAATGAGTCTCAGCGTGGCATTATTGACGGCGCTTTGATGTAAATACTTTTCTCTGAGGGTGTTAAAGATTGTTTTCAGGATTTAGAGAGCTATTTCCTTTGCAACTGAAATGGGGTGTAATTATTGCGGAGCCTTTCTACATTATACAGACTTTTGCACTTCTAACAGGAGAAAAGATAAACAACTTCTGAATTAAAGATGCTTGCAGTCCTTCGCCCGGTGATCTTTGGACTACTCCCTCGCACAACACACACACATGCGCGCACGTACGCACGCACACAAACACACACACACACACACACACACACACACACAAGCACACGCACACACAGCGGTATCCTCTGCCCACCAGTCTTGTTAGGCAGTCTGCTGCAGTCCTGATGCAGGCAGGGCTTAGGACCAACTCCGTCCACCATGATGCACACATCATTAAATCTTCAAAATATATGAATTATTCACAGCTACAAATAATGCCTTATAGCAGCATGTCATTGTTATTATATGGTATGTGTTTGTAAATGCTTGTGTGTGTGCGTCAACATTTAGGAGCGCACATGTTCATCCTATATAGAGCACTTTATGCATTCATAATAATAGGGGCTGTTTCCGAGAGGAATTATAGAGGGATGTACGTTTAGTGTTTTTATTTTCACTCTGCATCATAGAAGCCGCCTTCGCCCTATGTCAGCTGGGATAGGCTCCAGCGCCCCCGCGACCCTAATGAGGATAAGCGGTATTGAAAATGGATGGATGGATGGATCATAGAAGCCATAAATTGACAGGCCTGTGGTGGAGATAATTATGCTGAGACTGTCCACGCAAGAACAACAAAAGATAACATTGAATATTTATGAGCAATCAAGCTTAAAGTTATTCCACATTAAGATTTTACCACTCAAAAGCTCAGATTATCGGCATCATCAAGGCAAAGTGTAGTTTGAGCACATTTGACCTGCAACATGAGCAAGTATAATCGGATTATGAGCTGAATCTTGATTACTGCAGCGAAGTATGTGACAACTTTTTTTTCCAACCTCACCCCACCTGCTTCAAACCACTGAGAAGAGCGCAGAGAAAAGAGCTGAAAAATGAAGCCAACGCACCAATAACTGCAGTTCCCCAAATGACCACTTGAGGCCACCTCCCAAAGCGAGTCAATCCACTACACATCCATTACACCAGAAAAGTTTTGTCAACAAAGAAATTGGGTTTCCATGTTCAAGAGAACTGTACAAAAGGCCAATTTTCATATAACTCACGCGTTTAAATTATATTACGGCTTAAAGTTAATCATAATTAAGGTTGTGGCTGCTTTGTGTGACAGGTAGGTGCCTTTTCAGGTGACTGGCCGCTAGCTGTCTTCTCTGCTGCATCACCCTGGTAAGTCTACTGTTGATGAATAATACCTGGAAAACTGCAAAGGCAAACTGGCAAAGTCCAAGAGCCTGGGTTGGAGTGGAGGCATGACATATTGTATCATCTGCATAGAAATTAAAATTAAGTTAAGTTAAGTTTGTTTGTATGTATGTATGTATAAATGTATGCACGTATGTATGTATATGTGTATGTATGTATGTATGTATGCATGTATGCATGTATGTATGTATGTATGTATGTATGTATATATACAGTATATATATATATATATATATATATATATATATATATATATATATATATATATATATATAGTTAAACATGTCCTTACCAAACAATTAACATAGGTGACAGATGAGAACATTTTCATAAATCATTTTTGTAACATTGTTAATTTATGAAGGCACTGCACGCAAACCTCAAATAGTTCTTGAAAATGAGAGAGGAACAACATTAGTCGTATCAGTTTCAAAAAACATATAGTTGGAAATGGAAAAAGCCTGGAAATACATTGCTTTGTTGCCTCAACCCTACCACACCATATTGTGTAAAATCATAAAAACATGATTTGTAATGGCTTCAGAAGGCACAGACAACTGTTGACATTGTAAGGGAGTCTCTAAAGAAATCTTTTGACATTTGAGAACTTGCTGAAGAGAATACTTTCAGACTGAATCATTCCCAGTGTTATGTTTCAATGTACAGTCGGTCTTTGTTCATGCTGCACCTGCCTACAGTCAGCCATCGCAGAAGAAAGAAACTTCTGCCATCGCAGAAGAAAGAAACTAAAACTTCCTTTTAGTCACTTGTTATTTTTCAAGCCTTCCTGCTCCAAAAACTTAAATATTGTACTATTTCAACCCAGTTTTTGAAATCTTTTGACTGTATTCAGCATTCCCCCCCTGCACCGGAGATGAACTGTGTCTGGGGAGGAGTGGAAACTAAAGCACAATGTTGTGGAGATTCTCACTCTCTGATCTACTGGCGTGTCACTGACAATGCATACATGTAATTGTTAGAGATGTTAATCTGACCTGTCGTCAGTAAGCAAATATAATTTTTTTAACCTTTAACCAGAGAGGGTTTGCCGAGTGCGTATGCTCTTTTCCAGAAACACCTCAAATAAACAGAGAGGGAGAGGAGAATATATTTAACTCTGCCCGGGGAGACAATCCCAATCCTAGCCTTCTTTTTACCGAGTCAGAGGGCCATTTATTTTTAATGGGCAACCTTCAAAAGGAAAATAAAAAAAAATAGCTTTTTCTTGTCCCCTTTTCATGCCAGGCCACTAAGAAACGGGGAGATATGAATAAATTAGTGGCAGGATCTGATTTTCTCGAGGCAGAGCAATAAGAAAAGTGTTTATGTGGAGCTGAATGCATGGAACCCTTTTGTTTATAAGAGCAGGACAGGCGGATCCACAGAGCTATACAGAGAGCCAGGTGCTCACATGAGGAAATACGCCTGTGATGAGCACAATGAGCTGTCAGGTTTTACAATAACGGTCTGCGGCCCGGAAGATTGAAAAACTCTGAGAATTGAGAAAACTTGTTTGTAATTCTGACTGCAGACATCTTGCCTATTGTTGTGAACACTGCCTCACATTAATGATGGACACTATTTTCTTTGTGTTGTTTTTACAGTGGAATGAAGTCATTTTGGTTCATAACAATAAATCCATTTTGCTTGTAGTCATCTTTTGATGATAGTTATTTCTGTGGAAGAAGCGGCTTTGCTTTAATGATGCGATAGGCATCCAATATAACACTCATCACCAAAGCTTTCTACAATATTTATCCACTTTGAGAGTAATTCATTTATTTTAAGGTTGCATTTTACCAAGGGAATAGGTTTGGTTTTATCATTGGCAGGGACAGATATTAAGCAGGAGGGGGGGATGGGGGGTCGGGGGAATCAATTTATGTTGGAAAAGTTTTTATTCATGTTAAGAAATACACTAAATTTAGGCACCAGTAGACAATTCAAAATATTGAAATATAATGGAACATAATGCAGTAAGACTCTTTTAGTATTGCTTTCAAATATTTATTGACTTTTCTCATTTAGTGTTATCTCTGCAGAGCATGATGCACTCTTCCCTCCTTTTCTGTGTTTTTACCCTCTTGTAAATGTGCATGTGACACATTTTCACCTCAATGAGGAATTAAATGAATTTGACTCTATTTGTAAAACGATGATTATTGATTATGGCTCAAATAACAAGAGGATTAATAAAAAGATAAAATGTGAATGTGGCTCCACATAGCACCAATAGTTTTTGATCAAATCTATGAGAGGGTACCAACAACGCCCCCTGGAGAATTACACCCCGGGAAATATAAGTATATAACACAATATAACAAGATGTGTTTTTTAGAATTGTTAAGGCACACAAATCCATTACTGATATTAGACATGCTTTGTAAAAATTAACCAATGGTTTTATTAAAGAAATCAAAGAAAATAATCATAACAAATAAACAACCAACAAATGCAAAACCGAATCGAAACAAAGACAAAACAGGCAAAACAAAACCGCAGCAGGTGAACCACCTCATATATGGGGTACCAACATAAGCAGTCATTGAGACGGCAGGACAATGAAGAAATATCTGGAACATGAAAACCACTATGAGCCACCACAGGGCCAGGACAGGGGCCAACAAAGGAATGGGGCCATGCTGCGTTCACAACCCTATATTCTTCATTCTCTGGGGAACATTCCCCTCCTGCATGTGCATATATCACAAAGTACTAATCTGGTTTTCACATCGTTTTTATGTGTAACATCGTCCCAGTGAGCGCAATGGAGACGCCGCGGTGAACCACACTCTCTGCCTTCTCCTCACCCCTACAGACAGCTGTGTGGGTTGACGGCTTGCCTTCCCATCCTTGCAGGACTCACACATTAGCAGTCAGCAAGCCATCTGCTCCTCTCTCTTTCTCTCTGCGCCCGTGCGACAGAAGATAATACGAACATTATTTGAGAAGTTTGCTCCAATATTGGTTTGGGACATGCCCCCACCGTCCGTATGCAAACCTACAGCCTTGCACTTTAAGTCAGGGAAACAACCCATCGGCTGTCATCGGCTAACACACATGAATGACTTTGAGACATGCACCTTGTTAGCATGAGTAACTGCGATCTGACGTGGGAAGTCTTAGAGCACTTCAAACATGGCACCAGTATCATCAGCAGTAACTTACAAAATAAACTGAATTGAACTTATCCTTCTGTTATCAGTATGACACACGCACTGTGGCACTCTGATATCCGAATTGGTTAAGACACATTCCATAGGACTACAATGGTTTGATTCGGTTCGCTGTGGGATCTTATTTTACACTCAGACCCCTCTCTCTGCCGCTATCAAATGAAGGCTATAATGCCCCCAAAAAACATTGTAATTAATGTATTATTTCACTCTTCTTTTCAAATAACATTAAATGTGTACAAAAACTAGGACACAGTGCGAAAGAGATAATTTGAAGTTGTTGGGGAGATTCTTCTTGACCTTTGCGACCGGTAAAGAGATTCAACCACAGTTAATATTTGACGAGCACTCTCATGCTCATATCGATTCAGTCCGCATTTATGCCAACTGATTAATAAGAATACAATAATTTAAGGAGAGTGGTGCATTTTGCCTCTTTTTTGTGAAGGTCATTTCTGCATAAAAACACAAGGAACATGAATGTAAAAGAAAGCTGCTGTATGTCTGAATGACAAAAAAGGCCATCATTTTCACAGATAAATCAATCCAGCCCTGTAGGTAAATAAGGAACTGTGAACATATTATAATATTTGAACCGTGGTCGTGGGGGCTGCAGAAAAATCACAGCAACTTTTAGAGAAACACAACCCGATGTCACATTGCTAATCACGTAACCGCCGATCCAGAACTGTAGAACCCAGCCATGAGGGAACAAAGGAAGTTTATCAATCATCATGAGGTTGCTTGGGTTCAATTGCCCATTAAGAGAAATTCCCACATCCAAGTGCAACCCTGTGGCGCGTCGCAGCAATGCCAGATTGCTCCGAGCAGCCTGAAGACCAATGACCCTTTCCCTCTTCTTACCACAGTATTTCATTGCTTGGACCATGATCGTTCGGACCATCATTTTGATCCCAACTACACATCCGTGCAGTTTTGTGCGAAACACAATCTGTCCCCAGAAGCATATCTGCCCTGGCAAAGAACTCAAAGCCTCTTTGGTAGTTTCTGCTACAGTAGATGTCTCCAGGACCCCATTTAGCCACGATGACTCACACACAAACCCACAAGGAGAAAACAATACGAGCATCGTTGTTGGGGCTGGTAATGACAAAGCCTTCCCTGTGTCATTGTCGCTATTACAACCTAGACGCGGGCCGCCTAAAGGCTGCAACATCGTGATTCGTCCTTGGCTATTCCTGTTCCTGTGGAAAGCTGATACTTGCATACATGCCTTTAGAGACTACGTTGTCATTTAGACCTAGCGTGACATGAATAATTCAGGGCGTCAGTCAGATAACGCAAATGTATTATCGTGTACCTGGCATTGCAAAGAACATTACTGTCTACATTTCATAGTATAGTTTAAAGTACAATACAATAAATGTGGAGTCTGCAGAGCATGCTGGCCTAGTAATACGCATGTACTTTCAAATTACACGGTGCATGCATCATATACGCTGTGGGTCTGAAGTTGTTTATCTCTAATGCTCCCCCACTGTCTTACACAGTGTTAGGTTGGGTAAATCAGGGCCTCTGAAACAGTATACTCTATGTCGTCAGCATTAGATGCCTGTTTGCTCAATAAAAGATGAGCAACATCTCTTTTCACTTTTGCCAAATGCATTCAGAGTGAATATCGTTCCCAATGTTTCGGGCAATTATACTGGTGTTTAAGCCTTCGTACACACTTAACCGTGTGTAGGAAGGAAGAGCTGGAATAGTTGAAGTTTCCTTAAATGACACGGTTGGGTGGAGTTGGAGTATTCACCTCCTGAAAGCAGTGAAGCAGTTCCTCATAATTACGAAAAGCATTATTAATAAGGACAAATGGAAAACCATGTGAAAGTAGTAAAGTGGGGAAACCATAGACTGCTGGGCTCCAGTGCAGTTCTGGCGAATAGAAGTGTTTATCCCGAAATGATTTATGTTAATATTGGGCTAAATGGGGTGTGAATCCAACATTTCCCCCTAAGCTTTGGCTCATTGGAAGATCTATGTGTGAGACTGCTTCAGCCTGCAGATGGCCCAGGCTGATCGGGCTCCCAGACAGGTGGGGGAGCCCTCTTGTCTAATTGATATCCCCATTCTTCCTACTTGGATAAGCATGCATCAGTAATCTCTCCGCGGGGAAGGCTCTCGCAATGAATGTGTTACAATTCACAAAGCATAAAAGCACCAGCATTTTACGTCTTTGTGATGTATACTCAGTGGAGATGAAACTGCCTGTGATTATACTCTACCAAGAAATTATGTCCCGACGGGCACCTAAATCTTTTGATAACCACTCGTCTTACGCATCAGTAATTTATCCTTTTATTTATTTTGCCCACAGTTCACTAACAATAAGTGTATAAATAATAATAACAATGATGAAATATTGCTGTGTTATTGCCTCAGGGGAATACTGCAATAACATCAATAAATCATTTTATTTACCAAGCACATTACATGGACTTGAATGTGTCGAGGAGGCACTGGGGCTGAACACAAACTCTGAAATGCACATTTCAATATGTAAAATGCAATCATCACAAATTATGGGTTGATTACATTTCTGCATTTCTGTCTTTGTGGGGAAAAATACCACAAATTGGATGCGATAGTGTTAAGTTAATGCTATGCTTCAAGCTACGCTAGTCAATAGTTTTATATTAGCAATAAGTCAAATGATCCATGTAATCATGTGCGATGTATTGAGAAAGATGTCGCTCATAGTGAGTCTGCAGTTCTAAAGAGCGTTTTAGAGTCTTTCAGCTCATTGTTGCTGGATGCAAAAAAACGGCAGCCGTTTGTGTACACCTTTTGGCACAACAACTTTATAATGTGATAAAATGAGAATGATGAATTAACAGCTTGTTCTGCTGCCAACAGGTGTAAAAAAAAGAAAAGAATGCTGCTTTAAATTTAAATTAAAGCAACTTCTGACTAGCTGAGACAGGGGGGAAACTATCTAAATGAGAAATGGACTGGGATAAAACTCAAGTTTTTCTGACACTGGGTCATCTGTAGCTCATCGGATGAGTGGTCGTCCTGTAACCACAAGGTACCTGGTTCAATCCCCGTTCTCCCCATTAGTTGCATGTCAAAGTGGCCTTGAGCAAGACACTGAACATCCAGTTGCTCCCCAGGTGCTTCACTGCAACCCACTGCTCCTTAATGACTAAGGATGGATCAAATGCAGAGAAGAATTTCCCCACGGGGATAAATAAAAGTGTACATTTCTTTCTTTATTTAGAGATCCTTAACTTTGAACTAGGATCCTGTAAATCTACCAATCCACCATCCTGACTTCAACAACCTTGCTTGCCAACACTTTTCTTTGAATTCCATATAAAACCACCGTCTGTCTGTTATCATGTTTCTACTGTACTTCTCTAGCTTTTCATGCACTGCACATCAGTCTACATTTTAAGATATCGTGCCTATGTCACAAAATATCTCGAGACTTCCCAGGACAAATCGGCAACTTATAAGGTAAGACCATTTTTTATGCAGGCAAGAGCGACAAAAGAATAGGTATTTTACCTGGGGCTAGAGCACAGTTTATATAATTAATATACCTCTCCATCAGTGTTTTTCAGTGGTGGGGGGTGGATGGGTATTGTACACATGCATCATCATAGACTGTATATGGACGTAGTCTCTGTGACATCACCGATGGGTTTCTAAAGAGCTGTTGTGAGGCTCAAAGTGGGTGGCTCAGGCCGTCGCCATCTTGGAAATTGATGACACAGCCTAACTCCCGGCTGATGCTAAAATGGGCAAAGAGCTGGATATTTGATGGAGCTGAGGCGACTGGGTGACACAGCAGAGCAGACAGCTAGCGACCTGGTACGGCAGCCACTTGTCACTCAAAGCGGCCGTACAGAGAACTTTAAGCTTCAACATCCTTTGAACTGGGGAGTTGTATCAAAATTCAACCAACCTACAGTTGTCAGTAACGGAGACATTAGAAAAATGTCAAAACCGTTTTTTGTTGTTGTATCAAGCTGTAAACACAGATTTCGGCCATCATTTCTCAGCAACATGGGTTGCCACTTGAAAGTGTGCATGTCTCTGTCAGTGGTGACAAGCCCCCCCCCCCGCCCATTTTTACACCCCTGCTCTTATGTCTTCCTCCACACGGCAGCGTGAGGAAATCATGTCATCATGATATCTGGAATATTGTACTACTATTTCAAGTCGCAGAGCATGTGATTCCCCATATGGATCCGAAAACATCCATAGAGCGGCACATCATTTATTAAGCATGTTTGTGAAATCCGTTATGCTGTACATTTATCATGGCGGCCCCAGATGCATGGAATGTAGACCAGTTGAGATTGCGGAGCAAGAGTGCATCTCTGAAGGGCTAGGAGACCATTTGGCCTGCTTCAGCTGGCAGCCCACACATTATTCAGGGATGGATGCCAAGGTGTATTTACACGTTGGTGTCACGGAGAGTTCACAACCACGCAGGTGTACTTTGAAACCCCACTCATACTGCCCGAGGAGCTGTTGTCGCCTGTTAATTTGAATTTGACTGGATGTTTGCATGAGGTGCATCACATTGTTTGTTTGTGTTGTTTGGATTAGCATTTTGTTTAAAAGCACAGAATATTTAGTCCTCAGCAGTAATTATTTTTTTTTTTTAAAGACATACACTTTTTTTCTTTCGAACAAAAGATGTGTTTATTCCTTCATTTCAAGGAACCAAACTCCAATTTTGACACTGTCCTTGTGGTTCAGCAATACATTTATATTTTGTAATAACATATTAGTTAGTGAGGCCCTTGCAGGAATCAAATTGCCTCCACACGCACAAGGAATTCTCAGGCAACGATGTATTCTTCATTTTATTTTGTATTTAACCTTTATTTAGCCAGTAAAATACCATTTTTGCAAGGGGGTCCTGGTCAAGATGGCTGCACAAAAAAACAAATGTAACAGTCGTAAAAACAGACAACAAAAAAGAGCAAATTTCATCAATCAAAGAAATTGTCATTCAGTGCCAGGATAAGTACATTCAGAGCTCGAATGGTCCTTAATCTTGTTTTTAAGTTGTGTAAAGTGTATCTGTGGCTCACACCAAGATGGAGGTCCAAAGACTTTAAAGGTTCAGGAGATGAGGGTTCGATCACAACTTTTTGATCAGGGCCACCAAAACACCACACGGACTGGGTAGAGATGTGGATCTGTTAGATCGTACATTTCTTGTCACATTTTGTGTTTTAATAAACGTTTTCTTATTTAAAAAATATATTATAATAACAATAGCTGGCATAAGCAGGGGCCTTTCTGTTGTATTGAAATTGTTTTACGTCGGCCTCTTTTACTGTGACACGTGCACTATTATGTCGACAGTGTCTTTCTAACATCAACAAAATGATTTAATTGCCCAAGTGGTTCTAAATATATTAAGGCTTCAGCCAACTCTAATTATTTTTCCGTCACTTTATTTCAGGTGTTCTTTGATAAGTTCCCCCATCCGTTAATGAGTTTATAAACTCAGGGAAGTTATATACATACATGAACTTTTCATAGATTTAGTTTCAACAAGATTTCTACTAAAGTATAGTTTAGAAGTGAAGAAAATTGCTGCATATTTTGTTTGATTTTAGTGACGAGCACATGGTTGATTTAGTTGAGTCAACAGCACAACAGTGCTGCACTTCAGATTGCTTTGGTCTGTTTTGTAGTTGAGGGAACAACCACTTTCTAATCAAGTGGATTATAATCGGTGGGAGTCGGTTTTGTGGGAAATGAGCTCGACGTGACAATCAGTTTCTCAGCAGGCACCAATCAACGGCACAAAAAGTCGAGTCACACTTTAAACTTGATTTACCAAACCCATAGATGCGTCAAATTGAGTCAAATGAACTGCATCACTTGAGCTATTGTTAATGTTTTCACGGCGTTCGTTTTACAATGCAAAACCTGCTCTGTGCATGTTCTCCTCTTTGCAGTCAATTCAGCAGCATTGCATAATCGGTGACTATGTTGTGTCCATTAGGCCCTACAGATATCATTCCACACAGGTGCAGCTACATGTATATGGCTCCATATGAGATCCTAATAAAAGCCATATAGTTCTGGGTATTATCTATTCCTGCACAATGGACAGACATTGTGTTTCAGACCTTGACTACTGGTATCCTATTACATGGTGACTTTATATGCATGTGTTTGAATACTACTATGAAGAAAATAAATAAATAAGATGTTCTGAAAACGGTGACTTGGAGTTTATGCTTCAATGCAAATCTATTAGAATATAAAGCAAATATTGCTTCATCCGGTGAATACCTAATTTGCAGTGATGGATTATGAGGAAATAGGCACCCTGGTACAGACATGTAAACCCCTCCCCCCTTACATAAGAGCAAGACACCCAGACTGAAAGAAACACAAAACAACTACAAATGTGGCCACGTTCTCTGTCTTTTTGTAGTCATGTTGCATCTCTGTAGTTGTGTCTCTTTGTAGTTCTTTGCATCACTTTTTGCTTATGTCTCTTTTGTAGCCGTTGTGCGTCTCCTTGTAGTTGTGTTATGTATCCTTGAAGTCTGTTTGTAATTGCTTGTGTCTCTGCAGTCGCCCCCTCAGTCTGGGCCTTATAGGCCCCATTAAGTAATCCATCCATGCATGTTTGGAAGAAGAGGGGCTGGAAGACCGTGTCTTTCTCTGGGTTTAACAAGCAGACATTTTACAATGTGCCAATGAATTGCATAGCACCTCCAGAAGTCATCCAATAATCATCCCCTCTATACCCAGGGCATTTCAAACCAACACTCACCATTGATTAAGAGAGCATTCACATCAAGTATGTTTAGAATTTTGTATGCAGGCTCTTTCATGCAGAACAGCTCAATGCTCTTTCAAGAAAGCTGTGTGGTGCCATGTTTTGTAAGGCGAGAAAATAGCTGATCAAACCTGCTGAGAAGGGGCTAGATTGCAAGGTCAATTATGGCATAGAGAGCAGATCATCTGTTGTGAGGCTAGAGTTGAACTGGATTTTGTTTCCTGCTGTTTTTGGTTGTAATTATGCAGTGTGATACATTCCAAAACCAAACCCTAAAATGTGACAAAGTGTTTCAGAGCCACTAAGCTCTGTCAAAAAACAATAAACGTATGGGGTGTCAGCCCCTTCGGGCCCAAAATGACTCACTCAACAGTGCACAACTGGCACAGAGATGAGAAGCCGGTTGACAATGACCTCTAATGTGCTGCCAACTGGTTTCCACAGGAGGCTCCCACTGGGTCTACATATACAGCAGGCTAATCGGTACCATTCAACCCTTTTAAGGAGGCAACTTATCTGATCATTTCATCATCATATCACAGTGATAAGAGCACACAATGTATATATTTTAAGCAATGCTGACATCTTGGCTCTGAGGATGGCAAAACTGTCTGTTGGTCCAGCGTGGTTTCCAAAAAAGGACATAAAACTAAAATGTTGTATCACATGTATATTTATAAATGTATTTATTTATTTGGAGAGAGATGCATTTTTCCCCGGACTATGTTTGTTTTTGACATATCACAAATGCGTTTCTAACCACAGTTCGACGAAGTCGGGGTCCCGTGTGAATCAATCTTCATTAATTGGAATTTACATCCGGAATGTAAATATCATACTTATTTTTAAGCCACACCATAATATTTAATTGGAACTTGACAAGTAGTTTTGTAGCCTAAACATACCCACGTTATTTTGTTATGTTTAGGATGAATTCTATGACACCACCATGAGATTGTCTTATGTTCATTAATGTCTGATGTATCTAGTCTAAGGTCATTTATACAGTAAAATATCTTGACGTCTCCCAGATGGATTGGCACAAACCTTTGTATAATCATTCCATGATTTTGCCAACATGAGGTTGACATTTTAGTTGTTCTAGTATGACCTGCAAGACTAAAGGCATTGCTATCCTCAGCTTCTATGGCGACTGTAGACCCTTCATCTTATTTTTAAATCTCAATTTCAGCCAAAATTTCATTTTCAGCTTCTTTCTGTTCACACAGTGTTTTTCTGATCCCTCCATGAACTTAGAGCCCCTAACAAGTGCACACAGACAAGCGATAACTCCCTTAGGCTCAGCCGCCATCAGCGTGTCTAAAATATGCTACGCTGCATAAAAAAGCAGTCGAGAAAAGAAACAAAACAAAAAACAAATCTTACAGCAAATGGAAAGCTCACACACTCAGTACTTCTGCTTTGCCTGAGGACACACATATCTTCAAAGATCTGACAGAGAAATGGCAAAGATATAGAAGGGAGAAAAAAATAACTTTTCCACTTAAAAAGTGTTACTCTACCTCCTTTTCTAATGCTTTTATTTCTAAGGATTAGGGCTGAGCCGAACGCAGGACAAAGCTACCAGGTTTGTTCGTGATCTTCCAGCACCATCATTATCACAACTTGACTTTCAAAGATAAAAAGAGAGGAGTTTACCTGGGGAAATCTGCGCCTGTACTACCAACACAAAGGCATTTCCCCGGCTATCCTGGCCTTCCAGCAGCCAGAATAATTAGGTTGTTGAATGCACATTATTACACAAATCCATCAAAGACCTGTGTGCATTTCCATTATGCACTGTATGTTGTGTTTTTTAAATGATGTGCCAGAGAGTGAATTATAATCCCAGTGAAATGAGTGATAAATGTTCAAGGAGTCCATTTGGCCGTACTTTCCCATAACCACAACTTTATTGAATCCACCGTGGGCCATCAACACAGTAGCTTGCAGCCTTAAAAGCATTTAAATATGCAAACACAGCATATCCAAGATTTAAAAAAAAGCCTTTACAAACCATTAAATATTTAGATCCTCCGTATGGAATAGTTACGGGCTGTGCAAACAATGGAAACGCACACATATACTTGTAGATCATGCTATGAATATTTTGTAGATCAATGTCATTCTGATTTCCTTTCCACGCAAAATGATTTAGTACTCAGGCTCCACATCCACCTGCCTGCCATTTGTGCAATTTCTAATCTGCATGAGCTGACATCATCCTAACCATTATTAATGCAGTGAGGTTACATGGTCATCTGAAAGACTCAAACTTCAAACTTGTCATCATTATCACAATGTGATCTTCCCCTTTTATAAAAATAAACTAATCTGATTCCTGGTGCTTGTATACTGCAAACATATCCCATATTTCAGAATTGACATTCTTATTTTGCTTAAGACTGAACTACTTTTCCTTCCAGGAAAAGGCTCTCCCACCCACGACCTGACAATGACCTTCAACAACTCTGGTCATCTCACGGCTAGACTACTGTAACTCCCTCCTGGCAGGTCTACCTGCTAATGCTATTCGACTGCTACAGCTCATCCAGAATGCAGCTGCTCGACTGGTCTTTAACCTCCTCAAATTTACCCACACTACTCCGCTCCTCCGCGACCTTCACTGGTTACCAGTGGCCGCCCGCATCCGCTTCAAAACATTGGTACTTGCATACTGTGCTGCCAACAGATCGGGTCCGGTCTACATCCAGGACGTGGTCAAACCGTACACCCCACCTCGTTCACTTCGCTCGGCTTCTGCCAATCGGCTCATAGCTCCGTCACTTCGAGCTAAACACTCAACAAAGTCACGACTGTTTGCTGTCCTGGCTCCTCAGTGGTGGAATGAGGTCCCCATTGACATCAGGACAACAGAAAGTCTCTACACCTTCCGTTGCAAACTAAAAACACATCTTTTTTGACTATACCTTGAATAGGGAAGGTAGCGCCGTAGTAGAACTTTAGTAGCACTTAAATGTCTCTTACTGATAGCACTTTGTAGTTTAACTTTATTGAAGAAATTGTTCTTTCTCGATTCTTGTTTGTACTCATGGTTGAATGTTGTAAGTCGCTTTGGATAAAAGCGTCAGCTAAATGACATGTAATGTAATGTAATGCTTATGTTACTGTTAACTATTTTAATCTTATTTCTAATTTAACTTTCCCAGATTGCACCGATATCCATTTCAATCAGGAGAGACTGTTTTTCGAGTTTAACAATCATTTATTAAAATTGCATATATTTGAAGAGTGCAACGTCTTTGGTGATTGGACTCCATCCTGAATTAGGATAAGCAAGGGGTAGTGATGCTGATATATGTGAAGGCAGAATCAACCTGGAGTACAGACACTGGTGGTGGTCTAGAAGAAGAGAGTTGTTTTAACCCAATGATGAATGATGAGCAGGACTGATGCTGACTGGAGGAGCCTGGGGGGGAGGAGGGTCACATCGGTTTGAGCTGAAATGACAACTGACAGCAGCAGAGAGGAGAACACATTTTAAAAGGTTGCCAAAAACGCTGTGATTGGCTTACAGAACTGCTCCGCCTTCGATTGGTTCATTCATCGTAAACGCCCCCAATCAGCTGATGGAGTAATCCCTGCAAGACTAAGAGGCTGCTCATGAATGTGAATGTGCTTGTGTTTGGGTTGTGTGGTGTGGAGAACCCAAACACACGCTCACGCAGCAGTTTGCAAAACTCAAAGTGAGGATCTTTATTTTCCTAACGAGTCGTAGGAAAAAACAGCAAAGAATAAAACAAACAAAACAATGATCAGAATTGTCCAGCGGATCCAGAAGCGAGTCTTCCTTCGCTGGAGTCGGGAGGGAAACTCGACCGAACTCTAGTCCTTGGTACGAACAGGATCGGTAGAAACCCCAACACACGGTAAGGAACCAGACTGGTGACCGGAATGATCTGACAACCCGCCAGGGAATGCCATGGTCCTTAAAACAGCTGGTAGCACTTAGGGCAACGAGCCCCAGCTGAGCCAAAGGAGAGGGGCGTGGTAGTGGGCGGAAACCGGAGGTGGAGACTGTAGAATCAGACAGGGATCCTAACAGCTTGGCAACAACAATGGGAAACTGAAGACAAATATTTGAGGCACTGGAGGGAGTGAATCTTCTGGAAAGCTCTTTAATTAATGAATTGTCAATTTGCTTGTAAGGAACCGTAGTTGGGAGAAAGCAGAGAAGATATAGTGCTAATGAGCAGAGATTACTTATTTAAAGATTGCTCTGAAATGCCCTCACAATTTATTTTCGTGCCAAATGTTTACACTTAAATTCCACCCAACATTAGGCCTCTGCACACGTTGCATTTGCATATATTTTATTTGATCAGTTTCATCCTGAGCTAAGTAATACTAAAACACAAACATATGTTTTTCTTTAGTTCTGTGTTACTTTGGTCGTTCTATTCCCGACATTATCTATTTTGTACCCGCTTCTCCCCTCCTTTGATTGACCTACTTTTCAGGATGCTAATAAGTCAGCAGGGAGACGTTTGGTGTATCCCTATCAGATGTGCTGACCGTGGGCCTGCATCACACTCCTGTCAGCCCTTTTACTGTTGATGTAGTTTCATTGGTGGTGGTTGTGAGGATAGATGAAGTTCTGTCCCACCGAAGCCACCATCTAGTCTTTCTTTTTGAAAGCCCTGAAGATGTTAGATTCTTAAATGGTAACTTCTATGTTTTTCAACCGTGACCCTATTTTCCCATCTTTTTGTGTCTAAGTGACTAATGGGGACAACTGTTTTTAAAACTGGTCCCGTATTGAGGCAGAGCGCTGCAGACGGCAGCCACTCAACGAGCTGCAATGTAATCGCCCGGGGACACTCCTCGCCGTCAATGTACGTCCACTCAAAGTGCTTGTTTTTGCTACTGACAGGCTCAGGTTTGTTATTATAAGTGTCTGACAACATCATGGGAAGAACCCCAGAGAGAAATAAAACCCTTTTTGTCTTTTACAATTCGCTTGATCGAGTTTAAGGATTTATGTTTTTCAAAAATGAGACGTGAAATGCTTTTTCGTAACACTGCTTTTGTCAAAGTTGGTATGATCAGGCACGTGTGTAACATATAATTCCAGTCATGTAGCAGGCTTAATCAATCTCGATCAAGGTTGAATCTTCATCGTTAAAAAGAAAATGGGGAAGCAGTGCACTCTTCAAAATAGAGTGTCTAAAAACAGCTTGTCACGTATGTGCTCGAGCTAGTTGACATTAGGGATGTGAGGTCATCGGATTGCGCAGACGGTCAAGTTCACGCTCATCAGAGTGAGGTCCTAAACCTGCTCCAAGGTCTGCTCTCCATCCGGCACCAGGCCCAGAGCAGGGTGAGGAACTCCAGACGACATGCCACGTTTCAGATTACATTGCAATGAATCACACCCACACAGTAAGCTTGAATTGATCGTATTGTAATGTATTAATATATTCAAATGGGAAGTAATGCGTGCTTATTCACAGGACTTTAAATATGTCACCGTTCGAGGAGATTATGTTCTGCATCTCTGATGAGCTTATTTGCAAAGCATGCCTGTGTTATTATGGAAGTAGACGTAATCTGTAACACAAACGCTGTGTGAAAACCACATGGCAAGTACAGGCAGCATATAATCAGTGTGCGCTTCACACAGTGGCAGGTGGTACATTGTCAGCTGTGAATGTGTGAACAAAAGCACAATTATAACTTTCCCACATCACCTGCTCCAAATTAACTCGGCTGAGCCTCAGAGCTGGATACGGAGAGGAAACGACAGCTTGGAAATACTTTCTGTCACACACAAAAGGGAATCATTTAATCAGACCAGGCGTTTCCTCTTTTTGACAAACAAATGCAGATTACTGGGGATTTCGTTATTTATTGATGCTTACTATTGAATGAATATTTATTTGCTTTCTTGCCGAGAGATTGATGAGAAGATTAATAACACACTCACGTGTGTACGTTAAACATGAAGCAGTTGGTTAGCATTAAGACTGCAAACAGGGGAACACTCTGTCTAAAAGTGAGAAATGACGCTTATCAGCACCTCTTAAGGTTATGCCCTCACACAAACACACAGCCGCACACAGTCGGTATGTACTTTTCCAGATGGGGAGAGCTGTACAGTTACAGTACCCAGTTTTAAACTAATAAACACAGACTGGAAAAAAACACTGAAGTGTAGATTCCCTTTGCGTTATTGGTGTTATGGTTTGTCTCTGACCCCAAGCGCACGACAACAGCAAGGTTTAGTTCTAGCCGAACACACGGCGTAGTTTATTGAGCACAACAAGTCACTTAGAAAAGAAACACAAAAAACTCAAAGTGTCCCCTTAGTCCACGGGTGATCGAACATCAAACCCCAAAAAATCCAAGAAAATACTCCACACAAAAAAGTCAGCAAAGACACGAGGGAAATTTCAGTGACGACACAAGGAGGAAAGTCCACGGACATCATGGCACGAACTCGCAACGTCAACACAGACAGTCCTGATCTTTATCCCCCCGAATACAACGAGCTGACGAGCTGCAGCCGTGGGACGAGCTGAGTGGCTTCAGGTGTGAGTTGGAGCGCCCCTGGCTTGTCCCCGCCTCCAAGCCCGTAGCTCCCTGGCAGCGCGCTCTGAGGTACCGGGTGTCACTGTGTGAACGGGCTGAGGAGGGAGTCCGGCTGGCTGAGTCCTGACAATACCCCCCCCTCTACGGGAGCCACCTGGCGACTTGCCAGGCTTCTCGGGATGGGCCTGATAAAAGTCAGTCAACAGTCCTGGGTCCATGATGAGCTGGCGGGACACCCAGCTTCGTTCCTCCGGACCATAGCCCACCCAGTCCACCAGAAACTGGTACCCACGTCCTCGTCGGCGAACATCCATCAGTCGGCGAACCTTCCACTGAGGGTGCCCATCTACGATCTTAGGGGGAGGTGGAACTGGGGCAGGAGGCATCAGGGGACTGTGGGAGACAGGTTTAATTCTCGACACATGGAACACTGGATGGATCCTCATGGAGGTTGGAAGTCTCAGCCTCACCGCTGCAGGACTGAGCACCCTTGTGATCTCAAAGGGTCCAACGAACCGGGGATCCAGCTTCTTAGCGGTTGACTGCAGGGGAAGATCCTTGGAGGACAGCCAAACCTTCTGCCCCAGTTGGTATGCGGGCGCTGGGTTCCGGCGACGGTTGGCTCCTCGGCTGCCACGTTCAGCCGCTCGGAGTAAGGCGGCTCTGGTGACCTCCCAGATACGACGACACCTGTTCAGATGGGTCTGCACGGAGGGAACTGCCACTTCCGACTGCTGAGCAGGAAAGAGCGGCGGCTGGTAACCCAGAGACGCCTCGAAGGGGGAGAGGCCGGTGGCGGAGCTGACCAGGGAGTTGATGGCGTACTCGACCCAGGGGAGGAACCGACTCCAGGAGGATGGTCTCCTGGCTGCCACACAACGGAGCGCAGACTCCACGCTCTGGTTCATCCTCTCAGTCTGTCCGTTTGTCTGTGGGTGATAACCAGAGGAAAGACTGACAGAGGCGCCCAACCCCTTGTAAAATGCTCGCCATACCTGGGAGATGAACTGGGGTCCTCTGTCCGAGACGACGTCCTGGGGGAGACCATGAAGCCGGAACACGTGGCTCGTCAGGAGGTCCGCCGTCTCCAACGCCGAAGGGAGTTTAGGGAGGGCCACCAGGTGCACCCCTTTACTGAAACGGTCCACTACCGTTAGTATCACCGTCTTCCCCTGGGAGGGCGGAAGTCCAGACACAAAGTCCAATGCCACGTGGGACCAGGGACGGCTAGGAACTGGAAGGGGCTGCAGTAGCCCTGCGGGAGCCCGGTGAGAGGCCTTGCTGCGGGCACAAACGGGGCAGGCCAGTACAAAGTCCTTTACCTCGTTCCTCATAGTAGGCCACCAGAAACGGCGAGCCAGAAAGGTGAAGGTGCGGTGGACGCCAGGATGGCAGGCAAACTGGCTAGCATGTCCCCACTGAAGCACCCGGGACCTGACCGACTCCGGAACGAACAGACGGCGTGGGGGCACGCCACTCGGAGCAGGATGGGAGCGCAACGCCTGTCTCACGACTGTCTCGATGCCCCAGGCCACCATGCCAACCACCTTGCCCTTGGGGATGATGGGAACTGACTCCTCAGCAGTCAGGCTCCTCCCTTGGTGTAGTCGGGACAGGGCATCCGCCTTAATGTTGCGGGAACCGGGACGATAGGTCAGAGAAAAATCGAACCGACTGAGGAAGCCGGCCCACCGAGCCTGTCGACCATTGAGACGCTTGGTCGCCCGGATGAAAGTCAAGTTCTTATGATCCGTCCAGATGGTGAACGGCTGCTCAGCCCCCTCCAGCCAATGGCGCCACTCCCCCAGAGCAGCTACCACTGCCAGCAACTCCCGGTTCCCGATGTCGTAGTTCTCCTCAGCAGGAAGGAACCGGCGAGAGAAGAACGCACAGGGATGAACCTTCTGATCCGCCACGGCTCGTTGGGAAAGAACCGCCCCCAAGCCGGTGTCGGAGGCATCCACCTCCACAATGAACTGCCTCTTAGGGTCGGGATGGAGTAGAACTGGGGCGCTGGTGAACCTCCTCTTGAGAGCCAGAAACGCGGCATCGGTAGCTGGGGACCAGATGAACGGCTGGGAGGGAGAGGTCAGCCTGGTGAGAGGTTCCGCCACGACACTGTAGTTCCGGATGAACCTCCGGTAGAAGTTGGCAAACCCGAGGAAGCTCTGCAACTCCTTTCGCGACGTGGGGTTCGGCCAGTCCACCACAGCCTGGATCTTGCGGGGGTCGGCCCGAGTCTGACCCTTCTCCACAACGAAGCCCAAGTAGTCGACAGAGGTTGAGTGGAATCGGCACTTCTCAGCCTTGACGAAGAGCCGGTTAAGGAGGAGACGCTTGAGCACCCGGCGGACGTGCTGGACATGATCCTCGAGGGTCCTGGAGAAGACCAGGATGTCGTCGAGGTAAACGACCACAAACTCGTCCAGCATGTCGCGGAGCACGTCGTTCATGAGCGCCTGGAATACCGCCGGGGCGTTGGTAAGGCCGAACGGCATTACCCGGTACTCGTAGTGACCTCGGGGTGTCTTGAAGGCGGTCTTCCACTCGTCCCCCTTCCTGATTCGAACCAGGTGGTAGGCACTCCGGAGATCCAGCTTGGTGAAGATGGTAGCCTGGGTGAGGGGCTCAAGGGTGGAACTCATGAGGGGGAACTTGTTCTTGACCGTTATGTCGTTCAGTTGGCGATAGTCAATACAGGGTCGGAGGCCCCCATCCTTCTTCACGAAGAAGAAGCCCGCTGCCACCGGGGAGGACGACGGCCGAATGAGCCCTGCTGCCACTGACTCCGATATGTACTCGTCCATCGAAGCCTTCTCCGGAATAGACAGGCTGTACAGCCGACTGCTGGGAAGGGAAGCCCCAGGGCGGAGGTCAATTGCACAGTCGTACGGCCTATGTGGAGGGAGCGACTGAGCCCGGGTCTTGCTGAAAACCTCTCCCAGATCGTGGTACTCCGGAGGAATAGAGGAAACGTCCGGGGGAGGGACACTGGGGATTGGTCGGGGTAACGGGCTGGGGGCTGCCTGTAGACACTGGGCGTGGCAGGAGGAACTCCATTCCAGTATCATCCCAGAGGACCAGGCAATGTGTGGCTCATGCTGTACAAACCAGGGGTGCCCTAGGATCACAGGGGCCAGTGGGGACTGGATCAGGTAGAACTTGCGGTTCTCCACATGGTTTCCCGCCACAGTGAGGGAGATGGGACGGGTGCTCTGGGTGATGCGGGCCAGATGGCGGTTGTCCAGTGCAAAGGCCTTTACGGGCTCCTCCAGTGCTTCTAGCGGGATGTTAGCCTGGGCAGCGAACTCCGAGTCCAGGAAACACTCATCCGCCCCAGAATCGAGGAGGGCCCCCACTGTAATCCGCTGATCCGCCCAGGCCAGGGTGACGCTAATCCGCCGGCTCGGTGGTGCAGGACTACGGGAACAGGAAAGGTGACTCACTAGGATCTCCCGAGGTCCTGGTGAGCCTAATCTTTTGGCCGGGTGGGGCAGCCGCTGATGCGATGTCCCTTCTGGCCACAGTAGAGACACAGGCCTGCCCTGAATCGGGCCTCCCGTTCGGTTGGGCTAAGGCGCATGCGTCCCAGCTGCATGGGTTCCTCGCCAGTCGTCGTCTGTGATGAGGGCAGGACGGGAGTAGGGGGAGTAGGTTGAGCTACGGCGAGGGTCCTCTCCTGTGTGCTGGGTCTGTGGGGGGTGGGAAGGGATCCCCGGAGGACTCGCTCCCGCCTCCTCTCACAGAGGCGTCCATCGATGCGGATGGCGAGGTTGATGAGGTCATCAAGGGAAGAGGACTCCTCCCGTGTGGCTAGCTGGTCTCTCACCGCCTCGCTGAGCCCCCTCCGGAAGGTGACCCGAAGCGCAGGATCGTTCCACCCACTCTCCGCAGCGGCCAACCTGAACTCCACCGAGTAGTCCGCCACTCTGCCACCACCCTGTTGGATACTGCTCAACCGGGCACCGGGGTCCTGACCACTGGCTGGATGATGGAACACCTTACGTAGCTCTGCCACAAACTCCCTATAGGAGAGACAGAAGCTGGCACCCATGGCCCAGGAAGCGGTAGCCCACTGGGCTGCCCGGCCGGCGAGCAGGTTAATCACATACGCGACTCGAGCGGTGTCAGAGGTGAACCTGCTAGGCTGGTGAGCGAAAACCAACTCACACTGCATGATGAAGGTGGCACAAGTCTCAAAATCACCCTCGAACGGTCGGGGGCTGGAGAGGCTAGGCTCCCGTGGTACTGGGTTGGAAACCGCAGGGTTAACCGGAGAGGGATACACAGGGGGCGGGTTCACAGGCTGGTTCAGCGGCTGGGTGGTGAGGGCCATCGTCAACGCCCGCAGCTGTAGCAGGATCTCGGCTTGTTGGTCTGCCGATGCCGCCTGCTGACGAGTCAGGATCTCCACAGAAGCGTGGAGCGGCTGGACCTGGGCTTGGAGGTTCTGCACGGCAATGGAGGCCGCCTCCAGCTGGTGAGAGTGGGTGTTGGTCAGATGCAGCTGCCTACTAAGGGCAACCTGAACAGAGCTGGACAATCCACTCTCTGTGTCGGCTGGGGTCGTCATGGCGAGTTCGTACTGTTATGGTTTGTCTCTGACCCCAAGCGCACGACAACAGCAAGGTTTAGTTCTAGCCGAACACACGGCGTAGTTTATTGAGCACAACAAGTCACTTAGAAAAGAAACACAAAAAACTCAAAGTGTCCCCTTAGTCCACGGGTGATCGAACATCAAACCCCAAAAAATCCAAGAAAATACTCCACACAAAAAAGTCAGCAAAGACACGAGGGAAAGTTCAGTGACGACACAAGGAGGAAAGTCCACGGACATCATGGCACGAACTCGCAACGTCAACACAGACAGTCCTGATCTTTATCCCCCCGAATACAACGAGCTGACGAGCTGCAGCCGTGGGACGAGCTGAGTGGCTTCAGGTGTGAGTTGGAGCGCCCCTGGCTTGTCCCCGCCTCCAAGCCCGTAGCTCCCTGGCAGCGCGCTCTGAGGTACCGGGTGTCACTGTGTGAACGGGCTGAGGAGGGAGTCCGGCTGGCTGAGTCCTGACAATTGGCAAGGAATTTGATCAGTGAAAGACGCCTTCCCATGACTTCATCCAAAATTGAAAGAAGATTTTAAATGGCATCAAAAAGAATTCTCAGTTTCCAAGAGTGTTGAAAATATACTGGAAATATAACCTTTGTGACTTTGATTGACATGGAATGTAATGGCAAATATCATATTGGCCCAGTGTTAACCAAAAGCCTCCTCTGATTGACAAATGTTTGAATAAACATGAGGCGTGTGCCACAGTTTCAAAAAGTCTGGCAAGACACTCAGTGCCAAAAGCAATAGAAACATTTCATAATTTTTACTCCCACATTAAATTCTGACGCCATTTCCATTGCCTGCAATGTGTTCAAACTTTTCAAAAAGTACTCAAAAGAAAATAGTTATGGTATATTACTGAATGTATCACCATCTCTGTCGTCGAGCTGAATAAGGATCTCCAGCATCTCGACACGTTTGAGTCAGCATTCAATTTTAAACACATACGTCTGCAAGGATTTCACTTGTAAACACTGCACATCAAGAAGCAATGGAGATGCTGGAATCCCTGCAGTAACAGTTATAGATGCATCCCACTATAACACTCCTTTAGAGGAACCATTGTTATTAGAATATCTGCATTCTGTAGTTCAGCAGCTGAGTCCCCATTAGGCATTTTTTCAAAGTTGGTCATTCTCTAGTCACTTCAAACAGAAAGTACTTCTGTTTCACTGCCCTTTGAACTCAATTACATATCTAAGTGTAATACGTTTGCAATATTCTTTAATGACAAAGTTCAAGGCATAAATTCCACAACACAAATATCTACTCTGCATCCAGCTAGACACCTAGAGCTGACACATGTCATACCTGTCACTGACAAAACAGTTAAAGAGATCATCTGCAGTCTGAATCCATTGACGTGCTGCCTTGATGAGTTACCCACTAGATTTCTAAAGTCTGTGCTGAGCAGTTTGTTACCACAACTCGCTCACCTAGTCAACATCTCACTCCAGACTGGAACATTTCCAAAGGCCTTAAAAACAGCTGTCATTAAATGCCACAGTAGTGAACAACTACCGGCCCATAGTCCAGTGCTCAGGTCTTTGCACTGGCTTCCTGTTGCTCAGAGAATAGACTTTAAAACTTGTGTACAAATCTCTTCATGGTCTAGCACCAACGTACATGTGTGACATGTTAGAGCCATATGAACCATCTCAGGCTCTGAAAAGCTCAGGGAGTGGTCTCCTGCTGATGCCCAGAGTCAGGACTAAACACGGTGAGGCTGCGTTTCACTTTTATGCTGCTAAAATCTGGAACAGTCTTCCAGAAGATGCGAGACAGGCCTCAACTCTGACAATATTTAAATCCAGGCTGAAAACAGTTCTATTTGACAACTGAAAGTATTTGATCTGCACTCTTCGCTTTTATTGTAATTACTTTATGATTATTTTTATGTTTTTTATGGAATGATTTTATTTGCCTTTTTGTAATTTTATGTAACTGTAAAGCACTTTGAATTGCCTTGTGTACGAATTGTGCTCTATAAATAAACTTGCCTTGCCTTGTATTGAGAGTTAAAGCTGGGGTAGGTGCTATTGGGCAAAAAATAATCCACAGTAACCTTTCAGCGTATTGTAATTCAAATGTGTTCTGAGAGAAAACTAGACTTCTGGAACTCCTCTTGACTCTATTTTCAGGATTTGTTGTAGCCTTTGACAAACTTTGACCAACAACAGATCATTTTAGAGACATGGCGTTCCTATTTGCCGTTCTATAAATGCATATCCTTCAAGAAAAGTTGTGAAATGTAGCATTGGCAGCAATGGCCTATACTGCAAAGAAACCCCCTAAAAAAAGGAAGTCAGACTTCTCAAAGAGTCTCATAGAGTCTGACAATAAACGCAATAAAACACGTGTCGAGATTGGCGAAGCCGTGACGACAACGGTTAGCAGAAAGGCTAAACTATGAGCAACATTTTCTCTCAATATTATATGTATAATATGTATTTATTGCAGCTTGCTACAGCCCCCAATTACAATATGTCATCACAAGGAAGTTGACAGGCCCCCAGGTTTACGAAGAAATATATGCCGCCATACAACGGCATTGCAATCCAGATTGGACTGGTACTAGAAGGACAGAGAGGGGAGAGCTGCAGGATGAGGGCTTCAAATGGTCAATTTATTATTATGCCTTTGTTATGCCTTTGCTTGGGTACAACTTGAATCACAATATGCTAATATTTCCCCCAATGGCGGCAAACATATGCTTGCTACCCCGGCTTTAAGGGCCAATAAAATGCCCCTGTGGGAGGAAAACTGTATCCGCGCCTCAGTCACTATGTATTCGAAAGCTGCAAAACAGCTCGGTAAGGATCATCCACAAACAGAACGGGTTCAGGTATCAAGACATCAATTCTGCTCTTAGCAGGTCTTGATGGAACAATATCAGCATAAGGTGATGCAACTCACCGGAGAATTATGAAAGCACGCTCCGCTTCATCTGCTCAATGAATATGTCATCAGCGGGAGTCTCTTCCAGGGCCACCTGGGACACCTCTGAACAGCGCCGGTGCAGCTCTCTGGTTGCACAATGCGTCGCGGAAGCAGATTACACAAACGCTCAGCAGTGACAAACGGGGGAACGCTGAAATTACATGAGAAGAGCTTGTATCAAAGCTGTGGCAAGTGACTAAACCCATGCGAGGGTCAGAAAATAAACCATCTGCAAATGAACTAAGAATAATAGGAACAAGCAGGCCATAAAATGGGTAGAGGGTCATAAAATACCTTTCAATAAATAATGGCTTTCACTGCAGATGTAATGTTGAATTCTCCCCTGAAAAGTTAATGGTATTAAAGATGGGATTTTTCAAATATTGCCTTTTATCCATCAAAACATCACTGAGTCATATGAAACGTTCATATTGAGCTCCAGACCTCTTGACTGAAGGTGTCTTGCCGGCTGTGGCCTGTTAAATGATCAAATACAACCGCATGCTTTAAAGCACAGCCTGCCACTTTTCCATCTTTACACCCCAGTCCTCCTCAAAGTAGGGTCACAAACCCTTGGGGTCCTAGATTTCCCATTTCCCAACATGTTTTATAGAGCACCGCATTATATTTGATCAAGAAGGGCAGAATGTTAGTTTCCACTGCCCCAAAGTGTTATCCTGTCACTTAAAAGAACTCATTTGTGCTCAATTAAAGCTCAACTTTTTTTAATATAGGATTTGGATTCCCATGTTGCTTTGCTGGTGCTGAGGGGGCTTCTTCATCATCCCCACTACTGAGCATTCATGAAATATAAATGCACCCTTCTCTTGCCTTCTCTTTGGCTCACCTTTTATCCGTCCGGCTACTCCAGCTTGGATTCTGAGGCGGTCTCCTGTAGGAAGCAGTGAGTGTGGTCAATGGGGCTGTTAGACACACACACACACACACACACACACACACACACACACACACACACACACACACATGTACACACAAAATTCCCATGATAAATGTGGATTTTGAATTTGCATGTCGCTCCCAGGCATATCTGTCCCTTTCTCTATAACAGAGCTGTGCCCCACCTGTGAGGTGATAAGTCTGTTTTTAGACTTACAGACTCGAGCAGATATTAACAGAGGGGAAAAAGAAAAACGTTTAGTAGTATGCTAATGTTAATGAGTACGGGCTAAACTTAGAAACCAAGGTGGAGTTTAAAGTTCCATCTTCGTTGGGTGGACAAATATAACATGTGCATACCTCTCAACCACTGTCTAATAATGCACTATTGCACACTTGCACAATAGCACACACATTCCGATGCAAAAGAATGCATTTATATATTTTCATACTCATTTATACAGAATAGACAAACAAAAACTTTCAGAAATGGTTGTGTAAAGAATGAAAAAAGAGAGAACAATTCAAATTACTTTGTCACTTCAGATAGATGGATGGATCTGATGCGACTCGATTGCATCTTTTCCTTCAAAAAAATAAAAAAACACGATGGTATAGCTTGTAAAGCAAGCTCGCGAACAACCCTGATCAGGGTTGTTTGCAACACACTCTCACTCCCAAATCAAATGCAGCAGCTTGATCAGCGTCCCCATCCTTCAAACTATGACGCTTTGGGGAACCCTCTTTGCCGTCTTTTCAAATCAATCTTATGCGTTCACAGGAAACAACTTGGTTGGGTTTAGGCACTTATTTTGTACTTAATATATTGAAGAAGTATTTAAATAGTATTTAAGTAGTATTTATAAGTATTAAAATAGTATTTAAGTACTATTTGAAGTATATTTTAATATATTTTTTGTGCTAAATTGGGACTACTTAAAGTATACTTATAGTACACTTTAAGTACATGACTGTGTATGTGCCAATAGTTCACTTAAAGTATATTTTTATTGTATTTGAAGTATATTTGAAATATATTTTGAGTATATTACAAATATGTAAACATCATATTCTAAATATATTTATAGTGTGCTAATAGTATACTTTTGGTCTACTATAATCATATTCTAAATATATTAATATTGTGATTATAGTATACTAAAAGTATACTTTTGCCTTATTCCAATTACTAAGAAAGCAAACTTTGTTATTACTATGCTATATTACTTTGTACACTACATAATACTATTGTCCATTAAAATATTATAAATGTATTACCAGTATCCTAAAGGCTGGATGAACTTCCCAGATAGTAATCCAAATCACTTTATTGAATTAAAGTTTACATGTATAACTAAACAGAACACAACAATGAACCATCAAACATTGAACCGCAAACAGGATCCATATGATGTAGTTTTTCTTTGGCTGAACTGCTCATTGTTACACTTTGGCCTGATGACGCGTTCGAGGCACTCGTCTGTGGATATTCTTTAATAACAGTATATGTTAAGAAAAGAGAGAGAGATGATGTCACACCATATTCATACAACATGCTCTTATATTTTGATAACGCAGGAAATCCTGCTCAACCAATATTATTTAAATCAGTAAATCAGTATTAACATTGAGGAACTATATAAATATGACATGCCAATATTCCTACCAGTGCAGGTCAAACATATATTTCATCATTGGTCGGACTAATAACGTGGCTGTCCCTTCCCTGACTCCCATGTTACTGCACCGTTAGCTAACTTAGTTAAGTTAACTGTTGGAGCAACAATGTACACCAAGAATAAAAAAAGACTTGCTTACCCAATTCAAGAGTGGCCCTGAAAGATTGACATAATTATCATCGCACCTGCTAATAAGCACACTGCGTTTGCTGAAACGCAAGTTGTTGTTATATTTACACTAAAACTCTTCACGAGCAGTTTCACATGGTGGACTTGACGGGCTAGCTAGCTAAAACACTAGCTAACATTAGCTTTCGAAATCGAAGACATAAAGTTAGCATCCAACCAATAATTAACAGATGAAGAATAAAGAGACGACGAAGTTTGCCAAATAGATGAACGGTAGAGTTATATTATGGCGCTGGAACTTAACTTAAAATAACTTGACAGAGTAGCGCTTTCTTCCCGCTTCTCACGCAAAGGACGTCTTCAGTGGTTAACTGCGCATGCGTATTCGAGTCGAGTGCTGCCGAGTGCGGCCGAGTTTCTCCGAGCTTTGAAGATGGTTCCCCCTTACTCATTCTTTTAAATTAAGGTTACTTGAGATTATAAATTTAATAACTTTACCCACCAGAAAGTGTTCTTTTCCAAGTTTCTTTAAGTATGTCAATAAATAATAATAAATAAATAATGTTACATATTTGTAATATACTCAAAACACATTTCAAGTACACTTAAAATACAAAAGAATATACTTTAAGTGAACTATTGGCATGCATATTAGCACATACACAGTCATGTACTTAAAGTGTACTAAGTATACTTTAAGTAGTCCCAATTTAGTACAAAATAGTACTTAAATGCTATTTAAATATATTAAGTACAAAATGAGTTGTTCCAAAATAACACACTTTAAGTATACTTATGATTGGTAGGGCTTCAAGTATTCTAAGATTAAATATACTTAGCATATTTATTTATAACACAATTAATATATAAAAATAATAGCATGAATAAGTTTACTTACTAATTACAAAAATATATTTATCAAATGTGCTTTAAATACATTGTTTCAATGCTAATTTAGAGCATATTTGAAATATACAAAAAATACATTTAAGTAATTGCACAGAACGTACACTTAAAGTATATTTTTCTCATAATATATTTCTTGTAAGAATACTACAGTAGGCTACAATTATTTTAAAGTGTGCTAAAAGTATACCTTTTTAAAATAGGTGAAAGCATGACTTTAGTATACTTTTTATATATTTGCAGAAAGTACACTTCTTTGATAGTATATTTGCAATATACTTTTGACATTTTAAGTATAGTTTAAATACATTAAAGTATATATTGTTTTCGCCTGGGTAGCCTCATGTTACACAATGTGACTTCACTTCACTTCGCTGATGTTCATGTACACTCGAATCCCCATGCGTCTTGACAAAAAGGATGTTTTATGCTTTTGAATTCACTGGGCGATAGGACATGAACATCAGCCTCCTGGGTGAAAGTCCTGTGTTAGCAGACACCATCAATCTTTAAACTACACACAACATGACGTCCATCTTGACTCATGACTGCACTTTGGGCCACTGAGCAAGCTGCTGTATTTGACTCGAGTTGGGAGTCAGAACCGGATGTTGCCACGCCCCGTGACCTCGCATGTAAAATCACTTTAATGTCGTTTTTTAATTGCCTATGGCTCCTGTGTGTTTGTATTATATTGCTTTACAAGTAATCACCTGGCCACGTATCTGCACACACACTAACACACCAACACAATACACCTGTATAAGTGACAGTGTAGGCGGTAGATGATCAGATGGGGTTTGCTGTGTTAAAGTTTGATCTGCATGGCTCTGCTCAGGCTGCTGAGGATGCGCACCTTGCCCTGCTCATCTGACTGCAGACGGCTCCTCCCCCCGCTCCCTCCCGTCTGAGCTACGCAAAGCAGCGGCTTGGTCACAACTCTCCACACACAGCACAGGTTCGTCTGCGCGAGCCGGAGACGGGAGTCGAGCTGCCCGCTTTGAATAGACGAGGACTCCGTCCCCCCTCACCCCCTCCCCTCTCACACCCCAACTCATGCTGTCTACTCTCAAATGACTCAGTGATGAGAGTGGCCGAGAGGAGAGACGGACGATTTTCCTGTTTGAGGACCAGCAGTGCTCAAAAGTGCGCTCCGTGGTTCGGCAGCATCATCACCATCCTCACCGTCCTCCTCCTCCTACGCCGCTGCTCCTGAGATCAACCCAAACCCTGAGAGGCGCGCCGAGACCCTCCCCGAAACCCCCGTGCGAGGTAACCAGATTTTTATTTCTTCCACTTTGTGTGAAATACAACGCTGGAGAACGACACAGCGGCACACACACGCACGCACACACACCCCTACACGCACACACACACACACGCGCGCGCGTTCACGTAACACTCGAATCCCCATGCGTCTTGACAAAAAGGATGTTTTATGCTTTTGAATTCACGGGTGATTAATTGATAAATTATTGAGCTAGAATAAACAGTATCGCCTCGCAGCAAGCGGAGGCATTTTGCAACATGCTCATTCGTTCGCGTGGAATGAGTTGCCTTGTCCCTGCAGATCACATTTAAATCCTCCGTAATATAATATTGATTCCTAATTAAAATGCTACATCCGATTAATTGAATTGAATGGAAGCTTGTATAAGCTCCCATGAGAGCCGTCTTCACCAGATCCCATGTATATTATATGCAAAATCAACTTCATGCATTCAAAGTTCGGGCGAAAATGTTTCAGATTAAATTCAGATAACAAGCCAGCTCAAACAGACATAAGTTATTCCTCTAGTGCTGGAGAATGGTGGCTACAAACTGAAAGGTATCACGCCTGTGTCTTGATAAAAAATAAAATGAAAAAAGTCAAAGGGCAGACAGATGTATCTAATGGTAATTGCCACTTCCCTGCTCTTGGGCAAATGTATAGGCTTGTTGACGTGATGCCCTCCTCGCCATCGCACCTCCCGTATTATGCTATCATAATTCCAGCAGCCAATGTCACAGCATGCAAATTGCCACAGGCTGTGCAATTCACCTTTAATTATGAGCATGAGGGTGTTGGCTTGTGTGAGCTGCTGCAGTGTTTCTCAAAGGCATTAAACAAATAAATATACATGAAAAATGTGCCCCACAGTCGATTGT
Organism: Cyclopterus lumpus; assembly: GCF_009769545.1. Taxonomy (NCBI): domain Eukaryota; kingdom Metazoa; phylum Chordata; class Actinopteri; order Perciformes; family Cyclopteridae; genus Cyclopterus; species Cyclopterus lumpus. Next base: position 19,531,827 of record NC_046980.1, on the reverse strand, counting down.
TTGTGATTATCCGTCGCCAAATCTTACCAAAAGCTAATGGAAGGCTCCCTCGATATTCAGTGTTAAACCGACTCCCAAACACACCGGATGGTCACTTTGATTGGTTTACGCGTCAGACAGCAAGCTGGTTGAAGAGTTAATGCAAACACAGAGGGATAAATAGAGTTTTTACAAAAACCTGCTCAGCTGTGTGTCAGGTATGTAGGATACACATGTATAGTAGTTTGTCTCGTGTAGCTTTAGGGATCTACCTAACCCCCTAAACCCAGTTGCCTAAACCCTCCACCCACATCTAACTGAAGATTTTTCACCCTTGGATGTTTGACTGGGAGAAGTTCTCTGATGAAATTAAAATGAAACACGCCATTTCTCAGCAGCAGCAGCCTCATACCACGTTTCAAAGTGGGCTTTAATTGGCAGGTATTTAAAATGGGTCTATTCTTTTGCAGTCTTTAGTCATATGAGCAGCACTCAGCCACCCTGATGGTGAAGGTGGGGGTTGATATATAGTCAATGACTATATGGGTGTAGACTTCTCATATAACTGATGTGCTATAACATGTGTATGTTATACTGTACTAGCTTTATTAATCAGCGGTCAGCAGGCATCAGGCTACATTCACTGGGGTCAATCTCTTTTTTTATAAAGTACAATAATAATTTACAAGATATCAACTGTCTTGAAAATTAAAGATCTGTGGTAAACATATGAATAAAGTGTAAGCACAAATAATGAGTCCATTTTCGAATGTGGCAAAAGTGGCAAAACAATAATACATGTCAAACAATGGCTGCAAACATAATCGTAACTGAAAGGCAACTCCTTGTAGTGAGGAATTAAATTGTTCAGAAAGGTGGGAAACAGACGGACAAACACAGGGCAAAGGGACAACGTGAGAGAAGGGTCGTCCTCGTTATTTTCATACCCGACTAGTCAACATGAATGGGGCGACTGTTTATTCGTCGCTAATCTGGGACGGATGTTTAGTTTGCTCTCCCTTCTCCTGGAACGGCTGAGCAACCGCGAAGCTAGACAGACGAAGGCAGGACGGTCTGTGTGATTTTCATGAAAGTGTTCATGAGTCCGGGTGTAAAGACGATGGCGGTTCAGAGGTGTTGTGATTTCTAACTCCACCGAGAATACCTAAGCTGTCTCATTGATTTATGACCGGACAAATAAACAGGGGCAGTGGATGTTAAGGCTTAGTGTCAGGAGAGTTTCATGTGGGAAGGATGGAAAGAGGCAGAGGAGGAGGAGGTGGAGGTGTGTGCGTGTGTGCGTGTGTGTGTGTGTGTGTGTGTGTGTGTGTGTGTGTGTGTGTGTGTGGGAGGGGTGGGGGGTGGGGGGGTTCTTTTGTTCAATATCCTGTTATTATGTTTTGTTTGATGGAGTTCATCCAGTTGGCTCACTTGAGCAAAGATGGGGGTGGAAGAGAAGAACAACAAAACAAAAGTAGATTGTCTTTCTCCCAATCATGAGCAATAGGCAACAACATGGGAATGGAGATGCTGTTTCACGAGGTTGTGTTTTTGAATTAAAGGATGGAAATTATTAGCTGAGGCATTCAGAGCTATTTGTTAAAATGCAAATGAATGTAGTCAAATGTACTTTTTCTCTAGGAGATAAAAAAGCTCTCCTGAAAGAACCAGCGTGTTCTGCTGTGAACGATGATCTCAAGGCCTTCTTTTCTCTAGTGAAGTCCAGCTGAATAAAATTTTCTTTTTTGAAAAATGTTTGTTTTGCCCAAAAAGTAGATATCCCTGGTGTTTGTTTTGACTGAAATGCGTATTTAGTCTAAATTGCAATGAATCAAAAATGATTAATGGAAATTTGTTTCGTACAGTGATTGCCTCCTGTTATGTTCTCTGATTAATGGCATAGCTGTGTGGGCGGGGTACTAAAAATAGTTTGTGATATCACTGTGATTTCATAACAACAAAATATTATCCATAACAGCAAAAAAAAAAAGGTGAGTATATTCAACAACCGACAATTGACAATATATTCAACTCTAGTTTAATGAAAAATAAACCTTTAATCCACAGATGATGATGTTGTGGAGATTGCCAAAAGCCAATAAAATATTCGTCCACTTGCCCCAACCCTGTTTCTCACTTTGTGTTGCATCAGCTGCACAACAAGTTGCATCTTATCTTATCATACAGTATGTGTGCTTGTTAAAAAGAGGAACAACTGGCAGGTTTGGCTAGTTTTTAGCACAGCGCGAAATAGTCAGCGTATCTCAAATGCCAGCCCCCCCTGAGCTCTGAAACTTAGACACCTCGAATACAACTATGTCCAAAAGCTTTCAAATATTAGCCAATTTAGCACGAAAGCTGCAATATCATTACAGTTGCTATTCTGACTTCTGACCGTGGGACAGTGCAAAGGAGTGGTTTTCTCTCGTTACCATAGCGACTGGGTTCATCACAATTTCCCGGGGCACCTTGTTAAACAGAAGCTGTCAGCTGTCATGTGCATGATGATTGGCTTTGATCCGACCTGGTGAAAGCTCCGTCGGCCTCAGAGCACTAGGACGTATTCATCACGCTCTCGTCCTGAGCCGAGCCATTCGACCTCGACGATTTCTCTGCCGGCTTCTTGATTTTGGATATTTACACCGCTGTGATTAGGTTACCCTCGGTACAATCACTCATCTGGCATTATGATGGTAATGTCATACACAGGCTGATTTCTGCGTGCGCGTGTGGAGTTGGCTGGATCTCCTCCTGTCAGCCTCCCCTGTGGACTGATTACTGATCAGACTAGCATTTCATATCAGCCTTGTGGGGGGAAATTGGAGGATTAGCAACAACTTCATGCTTATTCCCCTACGTATCTCCCGGGCCTCCAAATCCTGTTGAAGCCATTGTTATTTTAAGTAGCTTGGCAATTGAGCATGGAAGCAAGCTCTAATTCTCTCAAGTCTACGGAGATGCTGGCGTTTTGGAGCACTCTCCCACCCCCCCTCACCCCTACTGCGATTCAGGCTTTTTCATGATGTAAAAATGACAGAGAGGGGCCATGAAGCTGCCGGCTGCCAGGACCTCTTCACTCCCATCCTTGGTTCATACATAATAGATAAGTCACTGTAACTTACAGTACAGTGGCATAACTAGGCTAATGCCCAGATTTGCATATTTGTGCCGAATTCCATAATTCATGAGTGTGCGGCAGGCAGCGATCCGCGGTGCAAAGAGCCACCTTGGTCCATATGCTGTGTGCCACATTTCAGGGGCCTCATACCCACCTTGCACACCAACAACGCTGGTATTAAAAAGCAGCATTGGCTCTGTCAACGTCAGGCACTTGGGAGCTGCGTCTTCATCATCAAAAGAGTCTGAACTCAGCCTTTGGGAAAGCCTTATTAAAGGCAGGCAGAATCAGATGACACAATCCCACAACAGGCTTTTCCCCTGCTTAATTTACCGCCGTTCTGAAATAATAGGGACGGGGGTGGGAGGAGTGGCTGAAAGAGGAGACAGAGGAGGGCGGGGAGACCTTCTGGTGAACACATTTCACGGGCCCCCCTTTTTTCATCAAGAGATTCAAGAAAGCCTGACGCAGCCATCATCGCCGAGCTTTGGGAAGTAGATTCATCATCCGAACTTGACGACGGACTAAGTTATTTATTCATTACCTTTGTTCTTCTCCTGCCTCACATGAGCAGGCGGCACGTCAGCCACATCCCTCATTACTGTGTGTCATATATCCATGTGTTTTTTACATCACACCCACGTCTTGTCATATTTGTCAGATTCTGTCACTTCGGAGAGATCGCGACCCCATCTCGTGGTGTGAGATTTGTTTGGATTCGGATGCCTCTGCTCCGCCATATGTAACAATTTATTTTGTGTGGGTGCGTGTGTGTTTTTTTTTTTGTGAGGCTGAGGAATTGAAAGTAACAGATTTCCACTGTTTTCTGTTTGCGGAATATTGAAATATGTTCCTCCTGTGTGATGGCCCAAGAGCAGAATATTTAAGTAACATTTTAATGAAATGAGTTCACCGGAACAAGACCGTTCCTCGTTTGCGTGAAGGCTCTAAGACAATCAGGGATAAGAAGGGGGCTGCTTAATGAATGTTCTGCACATCGAAAGACGTCAGATCAACGGCTGGATCCTCATTAAAAAAAAAGATCAAGTGTTTGTCTGTCTTTTGGAAAAGAACTCCTTTGTCTGTTTTCCTTTTTCTTTACACATCACTGCTAGTAATTTTAAAGAAGCAGATGAATACTCATGAGAACAGAATGTCAAGCATTGGCCGGTCCTCCTGGCGCCACCGGAAGCAACATTTGACATTTGTTCTATGGGCTAAGATCTGGGTTTGTCTAAACATGAAATGTTATCTTTAGAGATCCTTGATTCAGGCCTATTGTAGGAAGGTCACGCACCTAAGAAAAGCAGTGCGGATCATCTGCACTCTGATTTATAACCTCAGTGTCCTTCAGATGACAACCTTTAGCCCCGATTAAGCTCTCAACACAAATAAGCTTTTTGTTCAAGTAGAAAACTGATTAGTAAAAGGTATACGAATAGATATGCTGGTAACAGTAAGTAAGTATTTCACAAAGACTCTCTCGCACACACACACACACACACACACACACACACACACACACACACACACACACACACACACACACACACACATACACACTCCAGAGATAGAGATAGCTATCTGACCAGTGTTAATGATGTCTCAGTCATGCTTGCTGTCAAAGGGTTTAGCAGCCATCTCTCGAAGCTGTACAGGGAGCTGTCCATGGTGCTGAATGAGACTGTTCATCTTGGTTTCTGGGCGAGGCCCTCTCTTTTTTCCCCATCTCAGAGGAGTACTGCTTATCTGAAACTAGAAAGTGAACATTGAAATATGTTATCCCTCTGTCTTAGATTTCCTCCTCTTTTTGTTCTCACATTGTTAGTGACCACATTTCACACAGCATCCCCATTAAAAAGAGTACATCATACCACACACAGGTGTCCCCTTACGGAGAAAATAAAACGTGGTGAATCTTTCCACTGTCGGTCAACCTCAGTGATCCCTTTTTCCTGTTGTAATATCCGTCTTTCTTGTCATGAAGTAATTCAGCAGATATCCAGAGTTACACAAGTGAACAGACATACTACAGTGTCACACAGAACTAAAGCTCTACGGTAAAGCACCACCCTACCTTTGTAAAAGTGGTGCCGAAGATATATGATGGTTACCTGAATATTTGTGCATTTTGAACTGTTGGATGGACAAAACAAGCATTTTGAAGGCCTCATCTTGGGCTTTAGGAAAGTGCTTCTTTTTTAAATTGTGGTCTTACAATAGTACATAATTATAATATATTTTCATGAATCGTAGTTGCATATTTAATACCATACTTAAACATGACACTGTATTAGAAAGGTGTTCATTAAACTCTGCTTGTAAAATGGCTTATCCAATGAACCAAACATGTTTACAGCTTCTCAAATGTGACGATTTGTGCTTTATTCCATCATGATTGATAAACACCCAAAAACGATCACTTTGATGACTTGGCCGCTGAACAATTATACATTTTGTCACTATTATTATAGACCAAATAATGAACTGATTATCTGGTGAAGTGGCCTGTAGATTAATAGACCATTTAAAGATGCTGCAGCCCTAATAAAAGGCAATTCCCTAAAGCCCAGCTACTGACGACAGCTTTAAGAGTGAACATAGAGTGTGTGTGAATCTCGGTGTCTGTCCGCAACTAATCACGCATACTGCTGCATCAAATTGCATTTTAATTTTTTTATTGTCTGTTTGATTTACTTCCATTTGCTGACTGTTGACTCCTCACTCATTACTCTTAACCGGCCCCTAGTCGATAGGCGACGCAAGTGATCACACAGCTGAGTACATCACCAGCGCTCAGCCGCCAGTTCTCCGGGCGTGAGACAATTGTGGGTTCAATCAAACATCACCGCAGTGGTCGTATTAGACACACCTGGAGATCAGCACTCTCCTTAGGGTACATATAGTTGGAGAAACGTTGCTAGATATTTGCTCATATTTTGAGTGTCACGTAGGGAGTCGTATTTAAATTTGATAGGATCTTTTTGTTGGTTCTAAGAGTGAGTGTGTGATAAAAAACTGTCCGAGTTAACGGGATGACTCGGGGAGAGTGCGATCCAATAAAACTCACTCACCTTCAGAAGGAGTTTTCATCACACGACTTTCTCATTACATCATCGCGGCGGGGGATTAGGTGGTATGGCATTTGATGGCAGCTTCTAAGCTTCAAAGACTAAAGAATAATGTACCATCCTCATTTCACCAGCACATGTAAAAGTACAGCAGGTTAGCAGTGAAAGTGAGTTCAGGTATTCTGGGTTATAGCTTTGATGGAAAGTTGATGAGTGAGAGTAAAAGATAATATTCAAAAGCTCATATGAAATACATTTAGGGATGAAACAATGAGTTGATTAATTGTTAGGCATAAACATTTGTCATTTAAGTCATTGTCGAGAAATGGCAAAAGTTCATTGGTTCCAGCTTCTGAAATGTGAATATGTTCTGTCCTTCTGAGGCAAGTTTATTTGTAAAGCACATTTCAGCAACAAGGGAATTCAACGCGCTTTAAATAAAACATCAAAAGACCGAGTGCAAAAGAAATGCATCACAAAGGGACATTTAAATACAATGAATCACGAGCCATGACAATTCCAAGAGAATAGAAAATAAATACAAGCTTAAACCGAATAAGACAGGGACAGAATACAACAATAAAAGCAACATTGTAAGACATGGTTTTATAAAAGTAAGCAGCAAACAGTCTATAGCCTTGATTTAAAAGAAGTGAGTTGCAGCCAACCTGCAGTTTGTTCCAGATATATGGAGCATAGAAACTGAATGCTGCTTCACAATGTGTAGTTTCGACTCGGTGGACAGAAAGCAGACATGTCCCCAGACGGCCGGAGAGGGTCATAAAGTAGCAGATCAGAAAACCCTTCCATGGTAATACATGTAATATGATTGGGCTTTAAGCAGTTGTGATGGGCATCTTTCACTATTTTCTCACAGTTGTCATATTGAATATTACATAAGTAATCGTCATATCAACCAAATATGGATCTTTTATGGTATTTTGCACCACTATAAAAGCATCCACTCATTTCAATTTAAAGTGTGATATTGTATACCGTACAAGACACACTTAGTCTTCTCTACCAGTTCCTGTTCCCGAGTTTCAGGGTGACAAGTTGGGGATGAATTTTTGTTTCTTTAGAAAAAAACAAATTCAATAGGTGAAGTCGCCAGACATGCACTTTTAATTGAATCCTGCTCAGAAGTTTGTACATATGTGGGATCTTTACAGAGCAGCAGTTGCAGTTGCATTGGCTTGTGATTTAATGGAAGGAGCACTCCACATGGGAAAACTCATTGCCCAGCAAATTATACCATTACCTCCCCAGTTGGAGTTAAATACAGAGAAATTACTTGTTTAATGTATGATTACTCCCTAATACAGCCATCTAAACAATGGCAACCACTCATTCCCACAAGTCTATTCTGCCTCTTTGCAAGATAAGGGCGACACTTGCTTGTCAGGGTCGCGGCAAAGTTTTATTAAAAGATGCGCTCCGAGAGCACAAAAAAAATTAATCTGTTGGCTCTCTAGTCTGAAGATTCGTCTTCATTATCCGTCCGAGCACCAGGCAGATAACGTCGCCTCATTTGCTTTCCGAGCCTCAATTTTCCCCGAACGATAATGCGGCTCCTCTTTTGTGTGGCTGTGGTAAAGACAAGCAAGCCATTTTCAATATGCACGCAGGATTAGAAAAGTTAATCATCAATTTAAAGCTAATCTTCGTTAAATGCCAATAGAAGCGCTGCATGTGCGCCAGGCAGATATAATCAGGCAAACCCCACAACAATCCTCTATCTAAATGAAGTGAGAGATGGTTAATCTCGGCTTTACAGCAGGGGTTGATTAGCGAGGGCGGGGAGGGTGGCATCACGCTCATCGACTCACACTCCGTTGTTCTCGTCTTTGCTGAATTTAGTTGTCCAATATTTTGGGCTGACTCCAGAACCAAATGTTTTCGTCTGGTAAAGTGTGTTTCGGTCTCAACTTGCTTCAGCTTTCAGGAGCCTGCTGGAGGAAACACTGATGTGTCTACTACCCTTGCTTCATTGTTGCGAGATGAGATAATTATGGAGTTTTAAAATGATGCAATCAAGGACTATCTGTGAAAAGTAAGTTATTCATTTTCACTCTTTTTTTCTGAGCTGACGCGAGAGTCTCAGTTTTTTTTCATGCACTGGTTGATTTAGAGTTTTTCTGGGCTATCTTGCTTCCGAAAACACGTCTTCTTTCAGACTAGTGGAAAGAAAACCTCCAAAACACAAATTTGTACGACTTTGTCTATTTGCGTCCATAACATGATCTTTTCTGTAACAGATTAATAGTCTTAATGTAAGTAATCAACTAGGGACGTTCCATGGTGATATCTATTAGTAAAACATTTGACTCTATTCCCCAGTGTCAACCCTGAAAATGCAGGACCCCGGTCATTAGTATGTCTGCTAAGTGGATTTAATAGCATTTGAGCTAGCTCCCTTCCAACCCACCTCGTTCATATTTGTCAAGATTCCAGAAGAAATTGGTTATAAAAGTATTGGCAATAAAAGTCAAGTCAAGTTTATTGACTATTCAAATAATCTTGGGACAAAACATTGCATTTCCTATTATCCTAAGCCATATAAGTCTCTTGGGCTGGAATTTAGAATAATGGGAAATAGAATCAGCACACCTTAATGACTGAGGCAGTAATTCCACTGACAAGGTGCACTCCTTTAATAGGCCCCTGAGAAAATCAATAACCCAAACTAATTTTCCAAAGGACTCATCTTGACAAACACAGCATTCACACCTAACCAAACAAGCCCATTTTTAAAAGGCCTTTTTCATTGATATTGCGGCGATAACAAACCAAGGCTGTTTTTTGTCTCATCTCTGCGACAACGAAACTGGGCCAACAAGCAATCCTGCAGATGCCCTTTTAAAGATTATTTTTATTCCCCTATTAGGCCTCTGATGCTGGGTCCACAAACTTCTCTAATTAAGAATTCGTCTTCAGCAAATCTACCCATAAAATGGGCCCTTGCTGCAGAACGTGGGGTGATAAAAGGAGTTAGTGGGCCTGCGACCTCCTTCGCTTCTTATCTCCCATAAACACGTGGTTGGTTTTACAGGGCCACGGAGGCGGCAGAACGAGCAATAAGCCAAAGGGGAATAGTGGGGGGGGGGGGGGACTGATGACTTATTCATGAAGAACGACTCAACATGAGGGCACAGATGAAATTGACAGTGAGAAGTCCTCATAATACAAGTTGTGTACTTCTGATAAGACTTGTCTTGCGCTTGAAGTTGATTTATCTTTGGGCTTTATATCAACATGCACAATTCTTTTTTTAAAGCATTAAATGTAGAGTGCTTGTGCTCTTAGGGGGAGGGTGGGGGGGGGGGGGGGGGGGGGGGTAATACTGCATTAACCTCACCAGGGCTCTATCATTAGCTCGTGGGTTCTCAGCAGCAGAGACGAAGCTCTGCTTTGCTGTGAAAGTCACCCTGCTGAAGTGAAGTGATGTTTTATTCCCTCTATCTCCTTAACCTGATTCTGTCACGTCCACAGAACTGCACACGCATATTGTCATAAAGTCGCAGACAGGTCTATTTAAATGAGCCTGAATTTCTTTGCATGCTTCTCACTCTTTTTTCCCTTTTTTTCATGTGCATTCATTTAAAACTAGGTGGGACTGTTTTTTTTCTTTCTTTTTCTGTTTTTTTTACCCCCATCTCAGTTTGTGCGTGCTCCGTTGATTACAATCCCACCTCCACTATGCAGGCTGCACACAAGAAGTGTACGGCAGGATTGCACTCGAGCCACTGCTACAGTTTGCTAGAAAGAACAAAAGGAGGAAGTGTAAAGTAGCAGAGAGTGCCAATACGTGTGGTTAGCCTTCCTTGAAAATGTGTAAACAGAGTTTTGCCGGTAGTGTAGACTGGGCTTAAAAGCAGATGCAAAGCCCAGCTGGCACAAGAGTTTTCATTTCCTCGGAAGGCAGAGTGGAAATGTTGCACCGAGGTAAGGCCGACCTGCTGCCCCATGCCACGTAGGCAATGGTGTGGAGCTGTGCCAGGGCAAACGCTGTAAACAATGTGAGGATGGAGCTAGTAAGACCTCTGAAGCCCTCCCTGCCAGAGAGGCAGAGACTAGGTACGAAACTGCAGATTGTTATTATCGATAAACACTTTTGTCATCTACTATTACCCTGTAATCATAAACAACAAGGCTGTTACTCAAAGTTGGGCACAGAGGAATTTGATTTGCCTCTCATCTGCGAGTCACAAACTGTGCCTGTGTCCTGTAAGTGGTCCTTTTTTTCAATATATATAATTGCTAATAAACTTGATTGGAAACTATTGGGATAATTGGTTAATGATTTGTAGCTGCTTAATTAAGCAGAAATTGCAAATGTTCGTGTAGATTAGCTGATTATTTGTGACTCATATTAATGCGGGGTTATTGTTTGGACCAATAAAACATATTTGGAGAAGTCACCATGGGCCCTCAGAACACAATTATTTACAAAACATAATCATAAGAAAATAATTTTAAGTAATAAAAGTCAAGTTCCTGAAAAGTGAAGCCAATAAGAATGTGCCTTAAAGTTGCATTCTTTCTACTAGCCAGCAGGGGGTGACTCCTCTGGTTTCAAAAAGAAGTCTGATTGTATAGAAATGTATGAAAAATTGACCCTACTTCTCACTTGATTTATCACCTCAGTAAACATGAATTTATGGTCTCAATCTCTTGTACAGCATGATGTTCATACAGCATGATGTTCATTTCGTAAATTATCGTCCCATGTACTTATTTCAAGGACTACCTCCCCAAATAAATGAGAAAGAAACTGTAACATGGCATGGAAAGGAAAAAAATGAACTGAGCTCTAAATATGTGTTTTGCCACTGTCAGCTGTAAATATCCCCCAGCAGCGCCTTCCGTTATGAATCCAAATGTAATAGATTCAGGATCATACTTCCTCACCACATGCTATGGAGCTTTTGCTGGTGCAAAAAAACGATCCATTGTGTGTCACTGCATCCGAGGGAGTGTTAGCTCACCAACAGTGGCAAAACACCTTTGTCTCCTCCAGATGTGTCGTGATGAACGTGGTGATTTACCCACCTCATTGAGATTAAATAGTACTTGTTTGTGTTGTTGTGAGGACTTGAGCACATTCAGATATAGAAAACAAAGGCTTTGTAAATCACCCAAGATATATATATATATATATAATTTAATTTAACCATTTGGCAATACCTCTGTGGCCCACTGAATGGTGTTCTGAGGCACCGCAGTCGGTTCATTAATTCGTACATTTTTGAATAGATCCCTTCCTAATGCACTTCCAGTGTAAGTGTCCAGTGTTACATTCTGTGTCCTTGTGTCTTTTTTTTGTCCTGCAGTGCAATATTAGCAGCATAAACAGGACATTTTGCACTAAAATGCAAACTTTGGTAAGAACAGAATGAATGATTTCTGTTTCAACGTATACATGTGTTTGGTACGTCTGTCTGGTAACAATGAGCCCAATTTCAAACTCATAGGCCGATGGATGACTGAAGCCGTCTCAGCCCGATCCCTCTGATCGCGTTACAATCGATGATCCGCACGTGACTTGAATTACTTATCCAGATGAGGTAACTCGATACTGTGAAAGTTCCAGCCCAAGGTCATATGCTGTGGGCTAAATATGACCTTGCAGACAAGTGTGTGTACTCCTCAGTCTTTCTATTTCTCATCTGCTTACCGTCACGCTTTGTGATTCGCACTAAACAAACAAAGCTAATCCGGTGAAGAACAAGTCGTAAACACCGGGGTGGGTCAGTTCATTTCTGCTCCCTAACTTCCTCCAGCAAGATCTCACTTCTCTGATCTCTCAGGGCCCGGCACACACCTCAACTGTACAATGCTCTGACCTCCTGTTGCGAGCACACATGCACACCCCTGTGGGAGTTGGCTTTAAGTCGAGTGCATCATTATCAGCTCGCGAGACGCAGCCTGCTGTTGAATCGCTCCAGCGCTTGGCAGCCAACAGCACGCCACAGAAGGTCCAGACACTAAAGCTTGAGTTCTGCCGTGCTGAATACATATTTGCGATGGCAGGAATAACACGAGCGCCTTCCAATATAGCGAGCTGTTGTGCTCCAAGTCGTGTGAAACTGCACACACCAGCTGTGGTTCGGGGAAATAAACATGAGATATCTCAGTTGACCCCTCAAAGAAAAAACACCATGCTGCCCCCGCCCCCCAGTCTAGGTATACCTCGGTTTATATGTAGTACATGCTGGAGTACCGCTTACACAGTAATTCAAAACTCGGCTAAAGTGGGATTACACTCTATGTATTACTTAATGCTGTTTCATGAGCTGGGAGATTGATGCTATTTAATAAACAACACTACAACATGGTAAAACTCACGGATCATTACGCGTTTTCCTGCGTGTTGCTCATCGGAGCTGTGATGTGTTTGTCAGCACCCAGCAGCCCTTTCCATAGTTTTTTTCCCATTAAACTATTCATCAGATAGGCCTCATCAAAGATTAAGAGCATCCTCACAGTTCATTACAAGATGCCCTGCTTTTTATTTGAAGAAGTAATTCATCCATAATGCATGTGCATATTGCAGTTTTTGCAGGATGCCTGCGAGACTTGAGAGCACCATTGGCTTTCCAAAGGCTTACGCCTCGGATGAAGTTGGCGCGCTTGTTTTGATTAAGTCGGCGTTTCGTTGTGCCGCTCCCTCTGCGATGAATCCGCGGAGCAATTACTTTACATGGAGAGGATCGGGCTCATCGTGAGAACGAGGGAGGGGCTTGATGGGGAGGGCATGATAGGAATTACAGTAGCATTAAATTGGTGGAGCAGAAATTAGCTTTATCTCAGCGCCAGTGATGAGCACGCTGCTGCAGCGGGGAGATCGAGACGCTGCGAAAAGCACAGGTGCTTTATCAGAAGTGGCAGGCTGAATGAGGATCATGCGGGCCGCGCTCTGATTGAATTCCTCCTCATAGACTTGTTGTTGTTTCAGACCAAGTGAGTCAGCGGCCCTGGGATTGGCTGCCTCCGCTCATCCAAGGGTGATGAGCCAGTCAGACTATTTTATCTGCGAAAATGCCTCCTGGGAATCCAGACAATGTCAGCTGATGCTTGAAATAAATCTCAGGGCATTGACAAATATCAAAGCTAGACTGGAGGGAGCCTGGACCAGGGCATGAAGCCGCAAGGCCAAAACCATCCGGTGTCAGTGTGGAACAATGGCTTGTTGGGGCTTGGTAACTGCAGGGCCAGCGCCATTGCGATATATCCCAGGAACAACGTTTCCACTGTTGGTACAGGTCTTTATGGAGATTTTGACATCGTAAGCATGAACCTATATTAGTCTGCGAGGCACAGGCCTTCATCAAGTTGGGTGGCTCATGTTCTACTTGTGCACAGATGGCGGTGGGCAGAAGGATTGGTAATTGAAAGAGACTTTGCTGCACACTGAACCGGCTCTGCTGCAGAGAGGGGGTGGGGGGGTGGGGGGGGGGGGGGGGGGTAGTTGAAAAGAGCACTATGCTGTGAAAGTTTAACTCCACGTATAGGAGATCACAGATAAAACACTGTAATTAGTAACATGGGCCACATACGTCTGGGTGTACGAGCAAATTACAGATTACGGAATCCATAATGAATGCCTTCTGCTGACAGGGGTGTGTGGATTAGTTCATTGTCTTACTCATGCGCTCCCGAAATAGCAAACTATTGCTTACCACTCGAGCTTCTTCTCGAATCAAAGGAAATGTTGCGTGTCCATCCTTGTGTGAAACGCTGCTGAGGTGCCACATAGAACCGCCTATATCTCTGTCTAATTATGGCACTATGGACGTCTCAAGGTTAAAGGACTAGTGCAGGTTCCCATCATTCGTCCAATTAATAATGAGGCTCAAAACGACCACACTAGAATACAAGAGGTGCCGTAGTCTGAACCAAGATGGCAAACTTTATCACTGTTTTCGTTCTTACCTTTCACAATAAAAGCTTGAGACCACTCATTCCCAAAGACAGGGTCTTCCAATGTCTTTTATTACATATTTATATCTGCAGTACACCTGTGAGTCTCTTTAGGCAGCCTGGATTTTTGTATTGTTCTGATAATTGTAGCCTACTTATAACATAGAATCTAATATAAAAAGGCTAGTGTATATTATTTTTGTTTGTTTTACTGATGAGAGGAAAACAAAAAGAACTCTGCCTAAATGTATTTATTCGGTCTAATTTAGTATTTAGCATAAAACCAAATTGTGTGTGCACCGTGGATAGTGTGTGTGTGTGTGTGTGTGAATACGTGAAGCGCTTTGAGTATTTAAATGCAGTCCGTTTTATTATACAATCTTTTTTACATTGTGATGATACGCTGATTGGAAATAAATGATGATGCTAACATTGATGCTGTGAATACAGGAAGCGCAAGAATGATATGCAAGTAGTTTGAGATCCTTCTCCACCAGGTGGCCCCAGAGGAGAGTGTTACTGTGCCACAGGTTCCAGGGGCGCTGCACAGACTTACACTCTTTTAATGCAGCGTTAGACAACAGTCTTGCAATGCATCCTACTTTCATGAATCTTCATGAAGATTGTATTGTTAAGTTTTGCCCACGACAGTCGTGGCCGGAGGAAATATTTGTATTGGTTGTTCGTCCGCCCCATTATCATGAACGCAACATCTCAGGAACGCCTGGAGGTAACTTCTTCAAATTACAATTACAAACGTCCAACATGGACACAGGGATGATCTGATTTTGGGGGTCAAAGGTCACTGTGACCTCACGTGCGTCCCATTATCTTGTGATATCTCGGGAGAACCGTAAAACAATTTTCTTCAAATTTGGCACTTGGACTTATGGTTGAACTGAGTAGTATTTATAGGTTAGAGCTCACAACGTATCCTCATGATATCCTACCAAAAGTTATTCCTCATTTTTTGCGTTCTCCTACAAAAGCCAGTGACAGGTGTCAATTTCCGCTCGTTACATGCATACAGCCTTTCAAAATAAACTTCTGTTGTTACAGGAAACTCAGTTAGGTTTAGGCAACAAAAGCCCTTCGTTAGGTTTAGGAATAGATTTTCATTTGGGTTAAAACAACCACAGAAGGGCGGTCACTGATGGCAAGTTACGTGACAAAAACATTGACTTCTCGTTTCACATGGGGAACAAACTGGACCCATCCACCTTCCTTTCCCGCCTGGCCAGTGTGTGATTTTGTTATAATTAATATACATTCGTGGAGAACATGTGAATCTCTTAACACATGGTTGGGAATGAGCTCAGCCCAGAAACTAGACATGTGATTAGAGTATCTGTTTGCATGAGCCATATCATTGACTCTAAGGTAAAGGTTAAGAGGGGAAGAAAAGATCACCTCCATCTTATCTGAGTAGCTGAAGTCTTTCGCTAAAATGCATCCATAATTTAAAACCCATCCTACATGTGGGAGTGCAACTTCAGAGTAACAGTTGGATGTGTGTGGGTGGGTAATACAATGTACTGAGTTTTTTTTTGAGAGCCTGTTGAAGAGACCGGCTGAGGAAGAGAAGAAGGAGCAAAAGTGAAAGTGCAGTAAAAAAAGAAAGAAAGAAAGAAAGAAAATAGAGTGATGGTGAGTGCGTTTCTGTGTCCCAAGTGGTAGTGTTTTTTGGGGGGAAAGGTCACTTCATCTTGCAAGGAATCATCGAACAATGCTGTGAGCTCGTAAAACAGCGATACGAGAGGCCGAGATGCGAAGAAGATGAAGGAAAAAAAACAGGAGATAAGGAAGTTTGTCTCTGCACTCAATTCTATTTCAAACAACGTATTTTGTACTCGCCCATCCTGAACACCAATGTTGTAGCTGCATTTGTGTATTCATGATGTGAAAAAATAACAATGATCAATACTTTTGACTTCCTAACTTGAAAATCAACCCATTTTATTGCACAAAAAGCCAACCTTTGTCATCAAGCTTCATGGCAGTCGTAATGATTTTGTACTAACGTCTCTAATGAGCGCCCCATTAGGAAAAACAACACTGCCCTGTGCAAAACTAGCCACATTTAATGGCAGGGGCCCCCTGCTGAATATGAATGAGGGTTTGTTCTGTCTGACGTAGAGGTTTGAGCTGATTGGTGGGAGCCTAGTGGAGCCCTCCTCTTGGATGTAATGAACAGTCTGCTCGGGAGGCAGGCAGCGTTTTTTTTCTTCTTCTTGAAGGACAAGTTGTGAAGCCCAGATAATGGTCGGCAAGCTCAGCCCATGTGTGTGGGGAGGCTCAGTGTCACGGGTTCAAGCAGGAATGCGGTGCAGGTCTGACTTTGTTACATAAGCGATGGTGCTTTTGTCTGTGCCGAGTTACATTTTCATACCCACTTACTCTTCATTGTGCGTCAAGCAGCAGATCCCGGCGTGCAAGGCAGGGAGATATCTCGAGCATAACACCGAGCTCATGCATGTGAAAACTCACCTAAATTGAATTCACTAACCGTTGAATTAATTGACGACAAGGGCAAGACCCCTTCTGTCTCCAAGTGATCCCCTCTCATTCCCAAACTGATTAAAATACTGAAATTTACCAAAGCTATTTTGAGAGAGAGGGTGTTAATTGATATGAAGCTATCCAACCATTGGCCTCAGGATACCTGCCATACACTACCTAGACGGTCTGAGGGGGGGGGGGGGGGGGGGGGAATTGGATGAGACAGAAAGCTCGTCTGGCTGCCTGGCTGTTAGCATTGGACTTGGCAGCTCTCTGCCAGGGAAACGCTGACAGGCAGGCGTGCCTGTCACAGCGCATAAGTGCCTCCTTGCACAACCCCGGGCCCTGTGAGGTAGGTCAGCTCTCCTGCGCTCGGCTCACACGCCCAGTCCCACACTCAAGCCACAGGATGGTAGTGTGCAGCGGGGGCGTGTGTCAAACAAAGCCTTTACATGGTTGAGAGACTCTGAAAGGTGAGACAAAGGCCACTAGTGACATCGTAAAAATAAGTTTAATATGAGGGACTTCTGATTAAACTGTACTTCTGCCAGCAGATACATTATTAATGATAACAGTTAGTCACCAAAAACAACGCAAGTACAGTTATTTTTATCGCATGACACCCAAATCGATGATCCTTTTCAAATATGATTTATTGACAGTTTCTAAATTAAGATGTTTTTGAATCAATTTCTAAAGAGTGGGAATCAAAAAACAGCTCATTGTCTTAAAATAATGTCTTTCTTTTACAATGGTGGACATGGTGGTGGAATTACACTATTATTTATTTACTGTTACCTGGGTATTTTACTGTACCAACTCTCTGCGGATTAAGTCCGATGGAAATGTCACAAGATGATTTTCCAAAATGGAACAGGAGAGACTTTTGTTTTTCTGTTCGGCAACATTTGACAATAAATGCTGCAAAGAGAAAACAAGAAGTGAAGCCTCCCTGCTGCAATAAGAGCCACGGAAGACAATATACCCTTTTTCGTTTTAAAACCCATTAGCTGTAAGTACAGCAAAGGCCATCTACAGAAAGCGACGCAGGAATTCAGCCTCTCACTGGTTGGACGGAACGCTGCTCTGCGGTTCTAAGATCCCATCAGTGTGTTTCAATGACTTCCATAAAAAGGTTTTTGAAAATGCATTTGAATTAAAACTCCTCTTTAGCGGACAATATAAGTGATGAGAGTGTGTGTGTGTGTGTGTGTGTGTGTGTGTGTGTGTGTGTGTGTGTGTGTTTGTTCCCAGGCAGAGAATATCTTCGTTTGTTGAGTATACCTTACCGTGGCCTTTTCTGTGGAAGCTGCATGTTTGCATAGCCCGGCCCTGGTGTTTTGACTAGCAGAGTGTAACAACAGCTTTCTCAGCTTGTTATCCTCATGAAGTTATCTGAAGACTTTTGTTGTTTTAATTCATTCCGTGACATTTAAAAATAAATGTATTCTTATATTCTGCGATTTCTTGCGCCAAAGCATGGGAACATTTTGACATGTTATTTCTTGGTTAAAATGAAGGCAACTCTTTTGAGAAGAGCCGATTGGAGGCAAGAAAACAACAATTATTACAATATTCAACAGGCCTTGTGATAAAAGATTAAAAGTTAAGAAGACGAGACAGTTTGAATTTTCCCATGGCTGTGAAGGGCTCTTCAGCAACATGATACGTCTAATTTAATGCTCTAAATCCTTCTCCCTGCATTTTCTGCATTTCACTGCCCCTCGTATTGATCTTTCTTGGCATGTATAGGAAATCAAAGTCACCTAGCAGTGAGAACTCATCTGATTTCCTGCAATAAATGTGTCTTTATAAGTCTCCAAATGCCTTGATTTCGATGCTCCGGTTGGTATCGATTCAAGGGTGGATTTTGACCCGATAAAGGAAGACAGAGCGCCGGCCTTGTCTCCCGCCCTACAGATACGCTTGCATATCTCAGACACATTTTGAGAGCTGCCCGGCTAAATGTTTTTCAGCCGGAGAAATTACACTTCCAATTGAAAGTGACTTTATAGAGTTAGAGGAGAAAGCAAGATGGCAAGAGGGAAGATGAAAAGAGATTTGAAGAAAGATGAATTGAGATTGATACACTTATAATAGACATGGATTGTATTTATGGCTGGATTGCTTTTTCAGGGGAAAGAGGAAAGTGACATTTCAGTATAATACAGACATTCATTCTGCGTTATATGCCTGAAATCTGAAATCCTTTTCTTCTTTCTTGTGTCTTTGTTCGTCCCTGCAGATGTGCTGTGGACGGCCGATGGTTTCTCCTCCTCCTCCGGCTCAAATTCAATGGCAGACAAAGACTGCACTTCTCACTGCTCTTGTTATCACTGAGCTCACGAAGACGGATCTGGTCCACAGCTAAACCATTGTCTCATTTACTTGCTTCTGTCTTCTGTCTACTCTTCATACCTTCACCATGGCTTGTTTCCTGGTATCCGCCTTTCTTCTGGTTCTCCAGACAAACGCTGCCCCACCTGAGCTCGTCCAGGCAGGATTTGGCATAACTCTGGACCCCATGGACTTTGATGCTGGACTACCAGTCAATGTCTCTGGAGATGTACCATCATCTCCGCCCCCGGGGACGAGTAAAAGAGCCCCACACAGTATCATTATTGGGGTGCGCAAGGGTGGCACAAGAGCGCTGTTGGAGATGCTGGACATTCACCCGGAGGTTGCTGCTGCTGCCACCGAGGTGCACTTCTTTGACTGGGATGAGAACTACGCCAAGGGTTTCGAGTGGTACCGTGACCTGATGCCATACTCGTACCCGCACCAGATAACAGTTGAAAAAACACCAGGCTACTTTACATCACCCCTCGCACCAGAGCGCATCTGCGCCATGAACTCGTCCATAAAGCTGCTGCTGATCTTGCGAGACCCGGCCGAGCGTGTCATCTCCGACTACACCCAGGTGTACTTCAATCGTCTGGAGAACCACAAGCCGGTGCAAGCCATCGAGAACCTGTTGGTGCGCAATGGGGCCCTAAATATCCGGTACAAGGCTATTCAGAGGAGCCTGTACGACGTCCACATGCGCAACTGGCTGCGCTACTTCCCCCTGGAACAGGTACACATCGTAGATGGGGACGCTCTGATCCGAGACCCCTTGCCAGAGCTTCAGAAGGTGGAGCGCTTCCTCAACTTGCCCCCAAGGATAGTATCCTCCAACTTCTACTTCAACCAGACCAAGGGCTTTTACTGTATCCGAAGTGACGGGCGAGAGCGCTGTCTGCATGAGTCTAAGGGGCGTCCGCACCCGGCTGTCAACAGCACCGTCCTCCAGCAGCTCCGCTCCTTCCTACAGGAACACAACCGAACCTTCTTCAGGCTGGTGAAGCGCACCTTCGACTGGCAATAAGGAACCCAGATCGGACTCAAGGGAGCCCCTTCCTTGTCTTTGATGAGAACAGACATAAAGGCATAAAGCACTTTACATAACTGACATCTAAAAAGCCCTTTGAATAGCCTCTTAATAACTACTGCTGTGATCTGTGGTTTCAGCAGAGCAGTTATATATTTACACGATAAGGCAAAAAAAATAATTAAAAGCTGTAACTAGAGGCGTAAGATTAAATGGAAGAATCTCCAAGCTTAATAAGTCATTCTGTCTGTGCTGGAAGCATTTAAATGATCAAAATTGCAGTGAAACACATTCATGGAACTTTTTTCCCTCTTGCTCTCTCATGTTTGATATTCTTGTTCTTGATAATAAATTGTTCTGCTTTCAAATGTACCAGAAAAGTGGCATTTCCGTTTCATTCTGGCAATCAAAAGCCCCGGAGCGCTCTCACCTGTGTTATTTAGGGAATATACTAAGATAGGCAGTGGCATAAGAATAAGCCTTTGATTTGATGTGGTAGAAGGTAGACATTAATGCAAGGAAATGGGTACCCTGGAGCGGCACTTTAGTAGTACAGGAATCACTAATGGCTTTGGACGTTGAAGGTAGCCTGTGCCTGCAGCTAAATCAGTCAAATCTCCATCGTCAGCAAGCTCCAATTCAGGGAGCTGCTGATGCATTTTGCCCTGTTCAACAATTTACTCAGGTGTTAAATGAAGTCATTAAATCATGTGCCGTAAAAACATTTACAAAGCATACAGCTTCTGCGCAAATGTGTGTTTTTTGTAACCACGTATTATCTCTTTCCTGAATCGTACCTAGCACACACTTTTCCCAGAAACATCTTGTCATCCGGTACACAACAGATAGAGTCATGTTTCTTTCATTGATTAGGCTTTAAACAGCAGCCAAAGCTACAGCTCCACTGGGATCTGATTTTCATGTGATCTCCCCACTCCGTCTGCTGGAATAAGCACTATAACTCTCCTGAGGCAAGTAGTCACTGATGCTGCACTGGATCTATATCCAGAACAGAACATGGGAGGGAGCATATAGCTGAGGGCTATATGGAAATGTGTTGAATATTTATATGAATAGTGTAGTACATTGGCAACTTGGGGTTTAAAATTATAATTGGACTGTAAAATTGCGTGTGTGTAAAATTGCGTGTGTGTACTCCAGTTCTTTGTGATGACAAAGGCAGTGCTAAATCCCCCATCACTCATCTCGCTCAGGGACTTTTCTCGCATCTGCTCACCAGGGGGCACTTGGACTCCAGAGTAACACTTGAGGGAACAGCGTGAGGAAACGTGTCTAGACTGCTCTTTCTAGTATCCCCTCTTGTCGGTGCACACACAGGTGAGGGGCCTGCGACAGTTACCTCCCGACCCTGGCAGACGCCTGTCTGCTCCGGCATGTATCACCCAGCCACTCATCTGGAAGAGAGCGGAACAAGCGACCTCGCTCCTACTGCCACAACACACACACACACACACACACACACACACACAGACAGAGACACACACGCATACACGCACAAGCTTTACCAATCACTCCCAAGGTGTTACATTGGCGCAGCACAGTGTTCCCATTAAGCAAGTGGGCAGGGAGGACAACATGGCGTGTTGTGCTTACACTATGAGACAACACACAGAACAAATTCCCATTTGAGGCAAGGTTGACAAAGTATGTTTTTTTTGCAGAAACACGCTTAGTGCATCTGTGGCTGTCTAATGTTCCACTCAGCAATGGGTTGTTTAATGCTAAGGATATCTTTTTTTTTAACAGCAAATCCCCTGAAGCTTATATCATTTCAGCAAATGCAACCATACTGTTTCATGGGGTTCTTCAGGTCTTTATATTGTATTCAAGCTGTGACTATAGATCGTTTTCTTTGTAGGATCATCCAGTGTTGGTTTGTTCACAGGATATGTTGCTGATAATAAAATGTACCAATGCAAATGTATTCTATTCTTACTGTGTATATATCAAGTCCACAATGGAGCTTCTGGTTTTTGTTGTGTTATCCTTGAACAAGAGTTTACTGTGAGGTTAACATGCTAACATGTTGACCTTTTTACCTTGTTACCATATTCACAGTTTTAGTTTAGCATGTTACCACACGCTAGTTTAGTTCAGTCTAAAATGTAGTACATCTCAGTCTGACGGAGATGCAATTTGTTTGACAAGTATTACCAAAGTTTCAGACTAATTTTTATTTTTGCCTTGGTGCTTTATGGAAAAATATAGGGATCGCCAAAGCTGTCACAACTCAGGGGAAGACATTTTCTTTACCACATTTTATGGTAAGCATCCAACCATTGAGTCGATAAATTTCCCTCAATACTGCAAATGTCAACCTCATGGGGGCGCTAGAGGAAAAGTCAGAGGATTACCAAACAAAGTGGACAAACAAAAAAACTGCTGAGTTGTAAATCTTGCTTTTTACTAAACTAAACTAAACTGAAGTCAGCCTCCTCTTTATCTTCTTTTTTAAAGAGACAGTGTGTGTTTGGCGGCACCTTATGGTTTAGTTGCAAATTGCAAACGACGAAATTCCCCTCCGCTCGCTCTAACCTGTGGTAATGTAGGCAGCCGAGGGCAACGCTGTGGTAACGCAGTTTGCCTCATTCGGAGACTATCCTTACGATAACAACAGTACTTTAAGAGCAACAGAAGTCAGACGGCGCCTGGCGTTACCGTGGTTTTACACTCTGCTGCTCCCATTATCGCAGTTCTTCAAGCATGTCAGAGAACTGAGGTGGCTTTCAGGTAACATAAAAACCTTTTAAAAAGGCCCTCTCTCGAGCCATTGTTTGGTTTGTCCATTCTGGACTGCTGTAGAAACATGGCGGTGCAACACGTGAACTCCATTGAAGAGGACCCACACCCTATGTAGATATCAAGGGCCTTTTCTAAGCTAATGAAAAAAGCTAATAGATTCCCTGAAATGATACACGCTGGCCCATTGAGTACATGGCTTAAAAGCATGTTGACAGGAGATTCAATCCAGCAACCATCTGGTGTCACCGTCTGCCGCTTTAAATCTGAGGCCCAAAACCGAGCTCACTTATTTCAAACTGCAATGCGTTGTGCAGAACAGTTTGTTCAATAGCCCGCCGTAGTTTTAGCACAACATGTTCTTTTGGTGACAAAAAGAGCACATGTTCAGTTGCTTCTGACATAAATAAAGCCAGGCAAGTCATTTAAAACCCTCGACACTAACAAGTTGCTTTAACTAATGGCTACACTTATCACTGCATGTCTGTCATAACTGCCAACCTCGAGCGTAATTAAAGGTTTGAGGGGTGGTCTGGAGCAATCTGCTGTAGATGTTTTGGCTGCTCTTGTCATCCAAGAGGCCTCTAATGATCTGTCTGGGATTGTGATTGATGAAGCACTTAGGATCGAATCAAAGCACAAGGAACGCTTGCTGAGCTGTTTGAAAACTAACAGCCACTGTATTTGCACGATACGAGTCTATTACGCCGGTGTCCTTGATGTGAATTAACGACCTCAGTGTCAACATTGGAAGCAGAACCAAGAGTTGACTGACATGGCTCAGCAGGAATACATAAGCTATAAACAGCATGGGTCAGTGAATCGGGCTGCATCTTGATTACATGAAGGAGTTGGCTTCTTCTTCAGCTTCTCTTTTTCGGTATTTTTAAAAATGCTTTATAATAATAATCACACCGTCCTTTTCTAAGATTTCAAAGATAACCTCACTGCCAACTGAATGAGTATCTTCATGTTCTCTATTGAATACACAGTCATTCCACACAGCTGTGAACACAGGTGTGACCATCTGGATGATGCCTCATCACTATGAAGCTATTTCTAAAAAACATCAAGGTGGCTCTTGCAGGATGAAAAAGAAAAATATGCTTTCAATCAATGCTTGCAGCCAAAACAGCAACGGAGTGGTTATAGCTCAAATGCAAGAAGCCTGCGCGGAGCGATGCGCACAATATAGCCAACAATATTGTACACTAACCCACTGAAGCCTTTTAACATCTTGCTTGATCAGAAAAAAAGAACAATGAACATGAATCTAATGAGATCAGGGACCCGGAAACCGGTGTGTTTCCCAAAATACACATTGTATTATCACAAACACAAAAGGCTCAGATACAGATAAATGTGTTTTCACACATATTTTACAGGCTTCTTGTTTCTTTTTTCCCTTTGCGATTACTTATTTGTTTGTTCGTTGGTTTATTTTTCATTGCCTCGGGTGCAGAGGGCACATGTTTAATGTGCTCTCATGGCAGTCTTTACAAAAGGGGTAGGAAGGAAGGCTTCTGCTGCCGCATTCAGGTCAAAAGGAGGAGAAAGAGGCACGGCTTCTTATTCGCGGCTGCGTTTTAAAAGCCTCTGATTAATCCTTTGAGGCGTTAGAGAAAAAAAAACTGAGGCGAGATCAGGGCTATAGGAATGCAGAGCTCATTGTAAAAACTGTCTGTGTCGGCATGCACGAGTGGTGCCAGGAGGAAGCACATCTTCCACATGCTAGCTGACTGTTGTTCTGTAGGAGACAGAATGTTAATAGAGAGGCACCGGTGTAGCGATTCAGAGCTCTTCTTGCACTGCAAAAATGCCCCATACATTTTAGATATGAGTTTTGAAACAAGGAAATCTACTTACGCCCAAGGGTTTTTTACTTGATGAGATTATTTTTTTTAAGGATCATAGACTGAATATATAAATGGACAACCTGCCTCCACCTCCTCTCATCTGTACAAAGCATCTTCAGATTTTGACCTCATTTGGGGCCGGAGTCTGTACGGTATGGAGCCGCAGTATCAAGGTCCCACCCATATACCCGTCAAGAGACTAGCACAGCTACAGTTTGTTAGTAGGAGATTCACCTGGCTGCCGTGTTACTGAGCACCATAAAAGTTATTAATAAGAAGTGAACAAAGTTACCGTGATTGGTTTGTGGACTGCTGTTTTTGAAGCCTCACGTTCGGTATGTTCGGTATTTTGGCGTTCACAATTGTCTTTTTGCAAACAGAAGGGACTTGAGTAGTTGGAGTACAATTGAATGCCGAATAAAATTTTTAGGTGATCACAATGTTACAATTAACTTTTACTAAGTGAAATTACATTGTGAAGGAGTTACAGTTGTAATATGAAAACACGGACAACTCCCAGACCAAACAACGCCGTGGCTAGCGACCTGTCAATCACAAGGCACAAGTTTTTTTTCCATGTATGTCTGAGTGCTGATACAGCATATATACGTTGTGTCTGCTCTTGAGGCTCCAGTCACTTCTGTCCCTCAGCCTCTTTTATCCCACAATACGCCCCAGCAGCTCTTGTCTATTCAAATCAAGGCTGCCGGAACAGTGCCAGAAGGTATTTCACTCTGGAATATGAAATCTACTCTCTGTTGGGTGTACAGTAGAGCCCCGAGTCCCCGGCTCTGATCCATCCACAGCCAAACAACAACAACAGTCAGAGTGCACATGGCAAAAAGCGTCTCATTTCACTGCTGGCGTATAGCAGCCGGGGCCCCCCTGGAGCTAAGTGTCACACAATAGCTATTTCCAGCCATCGCAGAGAGTGGGCAAGAGGGACCAGACAAAAGCAAGAAGGTCTCTCCGAGCTCCCTTGAAGTCTGTCAGTCTTTTTGACTCGCTTCATCCACTCAACTGGAAATCCCAGCTGGCGTTAAATGCTTAGCCCCTTTTTCGTTCATTCGTCTTCTTTTTTTTAATTCTCCCATGTCTCTGGCACTTCTTAGAGGGAAGGTGACATTTTGACTGGGCTAATTTTTCATTGTTGTCCCCGTCACTGTCTGTATTACATTGTTTCAAGCGCTTTGAGCCCACTCAAAGGATGGATGAGGTTCTTATTTTTAGACATTAATTTACTTTACACAAATGAAGTATGCTTCACAAGTGACTCGGGCACCTTCCTATTGCTTATTCATTTCAAAGCAGCCCCTGTGTGCTGCTCCATTTGCAGGCGAGTACAGAGATGTGCAGATAACGCGTGTTCAAAGAGATGGCGCAGACTTCAGACTGAGACGATAACATCAGTACCCCTGAAGTCCTCCGCAAAGTGAACTATTTAGCCCTTAGGGTGGCTGCTAATCCGCCCGACATTGTGGCGGCTGAAACAGGTAAATAAGCCAAGCGGAAGGTCGGGAAGGAAAGGAGAAAAGGGAAACAAACAACCTCTCATCATTACTTCTTGATAACTATTCCCAAACATTGTGCTTTTATTTTTAACACTGGAAATCTGTTTTCAGACTTATTACAAACCTGAGTCTTGTAGCAGTGTGTGTTGAGCAGTGTGTGTCTACGGCACATAGAAGGGGTCAGCTATATGTCATTAATCAGAACGCAGTAAGAGAACGCATTATCCAAGAAGGCAAATATTTGAATTTAGTCCATTGCTGCTTGCATGGACTAACAATGTGAAGCTGCAACATAGAAGAAGCTCCCGTCATCACTCCTCTGTGGGTGGTTCACATTTATGGTATTTGCCAAAAACGAAATTGTGGTATCAGGTGTGATGACCGGTGTGAAATCTCCTCTGCCTCCTGGAAAGGAAGTATTAAGACTTCACAGTGGGAAAACAGAGGTCTGGACTCACCGATGTTAGGCCTTATGGCTCCAGGTCCCTTTGGTGTCATTTGGTATCGTAAAGTGTCACAGACCGGCCAGGCTGTACAGTTTACTGATGTTGCACTGCAGGGTTTTGGGGTTATTGAAGTTCAAACCGTGCTCATACTTTTATCTGCTGATTCCACTTTGTGCCGCTGATGGGTCAGGTTGCAGTTTAAAGCAAGACTATGTTTAACTTTTAGAAGATTGAAACAGTCGTTCCCCTATAAGAAAAATATGAATTCATCAAGAGTTAAACACTGTTATTGGAAAAAAATATATAATCAACTTCTCTCTGACTATGATTGAATTCTAAAACCTTAATTTCATTCAGTCAATTCTACTAGTTTCAAGAAATGTATAGAAAAAACAGACAACAAGGCAACTAGAATCAACATTTAAACTTTATTTTAGAAATGATTTGAGATAAGTATGATGAACTAAAAAAGGCATGCAGCAAGTAAAGCAGGCAAATCAATCAATAAATAAAAGAGTCAAAAACATAAAAACTCTAAACCTAAAGTCCATTTGCCAGCTTTTTGAGCAGCTTTCAACCACATTGGCTCATTGACTTCCTCCGAGGAAGGAGTGTGTTCATCTGTCATGGGGAGAGCTTCGTTGTCTTTATCACTGTCAATCCCTATTTTATAGACACTTTTCATGTTTCATGGATTGGAGGTCCATTCATACATTATCATATTCATGTAATGTGTTTATGTAACTTTGTAATGCTGTTCATTCTGTACACATGACATCTATTGCATCTGTCCATCCGGGGATAGGGATCCTCCTCTGTTGCTCTCCTGAAGGTTTCTTCCCTTTTTTCCCTATGAAAGGTTTTTTTTGGGGAGTTTTTCCTGATTCGATGTGAGGTCCTGGGACAGGGATGTCGTATGTGTACAGATTGTAAAGCCCTCTGAGGCAAATTTGTAATTTGTGATATTGGGCTATACAAAATAAACTGAATTGAATTGAAAACTTTTGTTTTCGGGTGAATTACTGTTCCAAGGTCCACAATTAACTTTCACGCCGAATCTGATGTTCATTTGCCTAAGATGGAGGAATTGTTCTTCTTTTTTTCTTTTTTTTTGCATAATAGAAGAAAAAAGGCTGTGGGTCAGTTGGCGTGTGCTTGGTTGCTCAAATACGCTGAATGTGCAGATAAATCACCAATTTTATACTAAAAATCGGAGGGGTTCACATGTGAAATGTCAATGTTTATTTCACTTTCTGATACAACAAAGCAGTCCACACCCAGTCGGTTCTAACCACCCAGTGTTTGGAAGACCACCGCTGCCAATTGTGCTCCCGGTGCAGGTTCTCACAAAGACTTTATTACAATGGTTTGAAATTATTTGCCCCAAATCCACAGGGGAGTGTTTTCTCCTCAGTCAGACTGCATTATGCAGTTTGACCTCCCCCGACAGAAACCAAAGGGGTCGGCATTATCATGCATACAAACGTGTTGTTCACTTATGCTCCTCTGCACATCGCTCATTGATTCAGAAATTGGGAGCATTTTACATACACAAACAATTTTAATGAGTTTCCCCCGCCTCAGCCAATGGCCGAGGATGCGCAATATGTGTGTGAGTGGTGGCCGGTAATGAAGGGGTGTAGCTGGTCAACTTGAACACAGCCTTGTTAAAAAGTCAATTAAAAAGAAACAAAGAAGGAAAAGGGGAGGGAAATAGCTGTTTCTCCTCGCAGCTGTTTTTCGCTTGCAAGGCCTCGGCGAATGAGTGCAAGGATTATTTATAGGCAAAGCCCGGCTCTCTGAAGGGAAAGATGTCTGAGTCCAAGATTATGACTTTTCTGTGGAATTCAACATCAAACCCAACTGTCGCAATGTACAATTTCACACTTGCTCCCCAATCTTCTCCAGTCCTCACAAGGAAAGAGTTCAGAAGTGAATCGGAATTGCGAAAGCATGGACCTAGTCTAAAATAAACAGACACTTTAATTGTTAAAGCTGTTGTGTGCTGCATTTTTCTTTTTTATTCAATCAACCACTGGCATCTGCTGACATTTACAGCGGCAGCGGAAAGGGCGACTTGGACGCAGCGAACAGACCGCCCATAAATCTGTCACAAGTCTTCCTCAGTCAGAAGAGATGTGTTTTGGCCCCACATTTTCAAACATATGCCTCAATCATTTGCCATTAAGCTGCTCTTTCTTTTGTCCTTCTCTCCCCCAGAAAATCAATGTGTAACTGTGCAGAGAATGCACGTCCCCTGTTTATAAAAACAAAAGTGAATTCAACCAAACTCGCCCGCTGTTTCCTGCCGCCAGCTGTCCGTTGGTCCTCAGTCCTCTCAGACTTCCGCACCAAGGCGTCGTCGAAAGGAGGAGCGAAGCAGCCAGCACTCAGGCTCAGCTGGATGTGCACAGGGAGGCTGCTACTCTTTAAGGGGATGGAGGTTTTGTTTATCACACCACTGCTCAGTGGCCTGTCCTCAGTGAGACTCTCTTTAGTTATTCTGCTTTGATGTGTTGACTAGATGGGACAGACAGTCTGAGGCTTCTGACCCAATTTTTATTTTGCAAACCATAAACAATTGCCAGTGAGGACACAGTCAAACTTTTTAAAGCCAAGTTTAATTTCTTCTGAACTTTTTCCACGACAAGGATGAAGGTTACCTCGGGATGCCTTCTTTGCAAACCCCACAGAATTGAAGGTTTTTAACCCTGGAGTGTCCGTCATCCTTGGCCTTACTGAAGGGTACATGTGTGTAGCTTTTTGTGGCATTGTTATATCTTTTTGAAGCGCGCGTATAAGCTGTTTTAAAGGTCAAGTGTTCAGTATTTACGGGGATTTATTGGCAGATATATATCAGTTTAAATAATCATGTTTTCATTTGTGTGTAATCATATGAGACCTACAGCCTGGTCTCACTCCCTTGCTGTCAAATACCGGCACAAGGCACCCTTCTAGCATCCGTCAGAGCAATGGACTGTCAGGTCTCGTCCTGTCTCCTCAGGTATGTTTATTCTTATTTTATCAGTTATCTTTATTTCCTGTTTTGAGGTTTGTGTCACTCACCTCTCCTCTCGTTTCCGATAACTTCCCTTCCTGCCTTTGTGTGTTTTTCCTCCTATGTGACTGTCATACCCCCCGATTGATGCCACCTGTGTCTAATCCCCTACACCTCCCCAGTGGATTGTCCCCCCCCCATGTGGTACAATGCCGATACCAGTGTACCGCATCTCTGCTGCTGAGTAAAGACTGTTTTACCCACACCTGTGTCCTGGTCATGCAATTGAGTCTTGTTTTTCTTCTTGTGGCGCTCCAGTTGCAAAATGGACGTAGTATTAAGAGAGAGAAACTCCTCCAAGGGCGTGAAGGAGTGGTGGTAGATGGGACCAACAACACATGACATTTACTCAGGGGACCGGTGTCCATGTCCCGTGTGGGACTAAAGTTTCACCGATGATGTTCTGTCGCTGCGCCACTGAATCACAAGACCGTACGACCTTAGCCTATATTATGTTACAAGCACATTGATTTTAAGCTAAACCATGATGCTTTTTCTAACCCCAATCCATTAGTCTGGTTGCCTTCACCGAAGCCGACACCATTTCACTACACTTCTGCGTCAGGATACTCAACGAAACGCTAGAGTTATATTTCGACCAATTGGGCTTCATGATAGTGACACTGGGGATTTCCTCCCAAGTGAAAAAATATGACAAGTTAGAATAAGATCTCATCGAAAACAAAAAATTGTTGTGTTATTTATGGCTTGGAATGAGCCATTCATAGCTACATGGGATGGAGTCTTCAGAGTCCGCCATGTTGCACCACCGAGTTTCTACAGTAGCCAAGAACGGACAAACCAAACGAAAGCAAGACATGGCTGTCGTTGGCGTGTTTGAATGCATTTGTTAACCTGAGGGCACCAAATGAAAGGGGACCCCCCCCCAAAGCTGTCCATGCTACGGCTTTCAAGACGTAAACCTCAAAGCCGCAACTCTCCACCCTGTTGTTGTTGTCTTTGTTCTGGTGAACTTCACTAGATGTGCTTTCTCTTGCTAAGAGTGACTTCACACCAGGCTGAAAAGCAGTGATTCACGGCCCTCTGTGGTTGAAAGTTGCACATGTTACCACCCAGCAGTGATGTCACAGTGTACTGACACACCCTGGAGCACACTGAGAAGTTCAACCACTGGAAGTCAGCAAAACCAAGTTGTTAAGCTGCTGTTATATTGCTCTTAATATATAATGTGTTTATTAAAGCTACCTGTGCCACAATACTGTTTTAATGAATTAGCTGCTTAACGTTTTATCCTTTTGTCATTTTTCATCTTAATATTTGATTTTTAAGATACGATATCGCCACATCTCTCCCCACATGGGCATTTTCTGATGAGTCTATCATGTATGGCATAAAAGGAGATACTTTGTAATGTTACTTGCTTTATGTTACCTTCGAATAAAACCTTATATTTCAAAACTCTTTATGCCTTTTTTCAATAAGAGGAGGGAGGTTGTGAAGTGAATATTCAAACCTTGCATATTAAAAAGTCTATTTAGCAATAGGAAGCTGTACTATTCAAACGATTAATGAATAAGAGATAATTACTCTATCACTATAATTATAAACTCAAATTTTGGCCCACGTTTTTAATGTAATGAAAGAGATTAAGAGTTAACCCTAACCTTCGTGGAAGATGTCTTGAAAAGAAAGTTAATGAAGAGGGACACAAAAAAAAGAGCAAGGAATAGATTGAGTATCAGGGCTGAAGATGTGAATAGGCACATTTTAATTGAAATATGGATGATTATACGGGGAAATACTTCAATGGGGAGAGTGTGGCACTGCCTCTTCTAGTGTACGCTGTTTACTCTCCACTGGGACCACGGGAGACGTTTGAACTCATCCTTCTGTGAAGGGGTTAGAGGAAATAGCACAAGAACCTTCACATTTGCGGGCTGGTTATTATGATAAAAAAAACAAATTCCCCAGTGCTGTTACACTATTTATAAATCCTAGAAATTCATCCACAATGCCTTCACAGTGAGAGGGTAAGGGTTACGCAACACATTCTTCCTGAAAATGACTCCACCAGGCACTTAAAAAAACGTACAATTAGATTTGCTTATCCTAAACGCACATTATTGTCTTCCATTTAGTATCCTGTTTCATCTTTTGATGCACAAAATGCATGTCAAGTTGCCAACCTTAAGATTTCAATCCTGGTTGATTTGGCATCACCTGTGGTTACCGTGGTAACAGCAAGTTTAATACTATGGCGAACACTGGCTTTGAAGATAATTCTGCCAAAAATACAGCAGAAGACCAACTGGCTCCAAAATAAAGTTGTTTTGGAGCTGCCAAACAAATTCACATTGTTTTAAATAAATCCGTAATTGCAACAGTGATCTGATTTCATGCGGTACTTTTCCACACGAAACCAGGGCAGTGTAGAGTTAGTTGCCTTTGGAGAAGTCGGAGAGGCCTCTTCTTGTTCCACTATACTCCAAGATTTACGTTGACGGATTCTGATTGATGATGGCAGTTAGTGGTAACCGCCGTGATGAATGCATTTCCTGTGGCTTCTTCAAAAGAAATGCCACCTCACGTTTCACCACTTGAATGCTTTTAATATGACGCAGCGGCTGTGGGGAAATAATTTGGGAATCATCAGCGGTAACTGTAACAGCTCCGATACAGTGTGATGAAAGTCATATATCACCAGTGACACTGAGATAGAAGATAACATGATGCTGGGTTACTTAATATGTGTGCATCTACGCAAAATGGAAATACAGTGGATGGCTATTGCAGAAAAGGTGCTGATCATGTTGTGCAAATATGCATTATCTTATCAAATGTGTGCTCATTTTGCATAGAGTAATCTGAACATAGGATAAAGCCAGATTCCATGTGATCGTTTCATTTTTCTTGACATATCAGTCAACAGTTTTTACGGAGGGAATTTTGTATATCTCTTTGTATCACTCCAGAAATCAGAAAAAATACTGTCAACGGCCATACACAAATAAAATCTATTTTTGCCATGTTTTTGTGAATAAATTGTAGTTTAAATTAGGCTTTGAATGATATTTGAACCAACATTTAACGTTTAAAACGTTTACAATACAGATATGGATGAAACTAAAGATGTTTGGTGAAATGAAATGCATTGTGAAGACACTGCAGGTGAATAGGGTCAAAAACTGAACTAATAGATATTACCACTATGACAATAACAAGTTGTTTTATATAACAAGTGTTGTGAAATTGTATGTTTCAATATGCAAATATCATACTAACTTTTAGCGAATTTATAAGAAATCTACAGACGCCAATAGACGAAGTGGTAAAATAAACACCTGAATGTGTATTTTGGATGTTTGCTTTGCCACTAGTCTGAAGTCTGGAGTGCATGTTATATGACCAATAAAATACGTAATGTATTTATTTTATGAAGAACAATGTTTTTGCCTTTTTCAGTTTTCATTTCTTTCATCCCTGAGGTCTGAAACTTATGTTTTGGTAAAGACAGGAGCATTACATTGCAACACCAAGAGGACCATCTCTAAGCTCTTACTGTAACACTTTATGGACGTTGGACTGAACGGACTGTGTAAAACGTTTTCCTCTTATCTCACTGGAAGAAGTCAAGTGTGTGACATTGATGGGACTTCATCATCCTACACATATATGTAACAATGATGTATACAAGTATTTACTTGGTGTTGTATATTCTGTACAACACCAAGTACATACTTTGAATAAATCATGCAGCCAGAGGTTCCCTTTAAAACTGATGTTGTACTGTGAAACAAAAAAGGGACTTTTATCTATGTTATTATTGACATTTTACTTAGAATTTGTTCCCTCCTTTTATTTTTGTGTAATTTATATGGCTATTTAGTGTTTGGTTGCAGATTTATATATTTTATTTTCATTAAATGTTAAATTTAATGGAACATCTTGGAACCATATTGAAATTAGGTTATCCCTTGGGTGTGTGTGTTTTGCAGGTTGAAAAACCAAATCAATCCTGTTGTAATCTTTTGTGGGCTAAAATGCATTCACGGTCATTGAATTTCAATAATTTCTTTAATCCCTGAGGTCAAGATCCCATTTTGGTCGAGGCAGTAATATGAAATTACATTGCCAATTTTCCCTTTGATGGAGCCATCTTTACGGTGCTGATCTTGCCCCAGTGAACGGCCCCACACCCTCATCTTGATATTTCACACAGACTCGACAGCTATTAGCTGAAAAGGAAAGTGGGTCCTGAAGTTTGGGCTGCACCTCTCCAGAACTCAATCTAACACCTCCTCTGTATGGCAGTGAAGGGCTGATAAATAAGTGTGTGTGTGTGAGAGTGTGTGTGTGTGTGAGTGTGTGTGTGTGTGTGTGTGAGTGTGTGTGAGTGTGTGTGTGTGTGTGTGCGTGTGTGTCAGCCCAGCAACACCTGGCCTCCCCAGCAGGGAGCCGTGTATCTAATAATGACAGAAAGTGTCAGGGACATACAAGGTGCATCTAGCAGAGAGGAGGTACACAAAGACGACCACAGACTCCCTCCTCAAGCCGCTATACCTAACCACACGCACATGCACATCTTGTCTCCCTTTTTCCTACCGTAAGCCACACGGGAGGAGAAAAGAGAGATAATCACATTTTCTGTCAAACTGAAAAGGCGATGGCAGCTCTGAAAAAAAGAAGAAAATACAGCGATGCAAATGTGCCTGTTTGTTGTTGTTTTTTTTGCAAGCATCAGCTGTCATCGCAGCTCCCTGGAAGCTACCCAGGACTCAAACACTGGTCATTTGATTGAAAGCTCATTACCCTCCCCTTAACACAGGCAACAACCTTGTAAAAAGAATCGAGGTAAAGCTGGTGGGATCAAGCTCTGTGTTCTCACGGGTTGAGATGAGGAGCAACTCGGGCACAGAGGTGGAACATATCTTTCATTTCTGATAGTCAAGTCGAATTTATGTTCTGTGACTTCAATCTTTTTAAGACAAGAGATAAGATTAATGAGTAGCCTCCCATGAGATTCTCGATTTCTGTTAATGAAACCATAAAAGGAACCAATGGCAACTTTTTTGCTTCTGACGGCTTCCCAGTTATTCAAGGGCAAGGGCTTTTTTTTTTCTAATCTTGATGATTTATCACTCTCTGACTTGAGTAATTACATTGACTGCTCCTATTATGTGAGAAAAAAAATGTATCTGAATATCCTTTTGCTTCCGCAATACATTTCCAGCGCCACTCCCAGAAAGACGGACTGCGAGTCAAGACCGAGGCGAGTTTCTCTGCGCTTGGGTCAGCACGACCCTTCTGTTTTAGGTTAACCTTCGTCAGATATTCGCGGTTATTGTGCCGCCGCGAGATTCCCAAGGATGTGGCTGACAGTTCCAGGCCGACGGTCAGTATTTTGGGAGCACGCGTTTGTTTGACGACAACTTGAGCGAAAGCCGTGATAGTGCTGTCTGAGAAGAAGAAGAAGAAGAAGAAGAAGAAGAAGAAGAAACGCCATCTGCGTTCAGGGGTGGAAGCTGAGACAAGCGCGAGGCCTCAAATAACAGCTGTGCACACGCACATGCGCACACCCTGCAACCTTCTCCCCCCCCCCCCCGGTACAGTGGTATCAGAGGAGTCTGAGAACTCTCTGTTCCCTGGAGAAGGCCCAGCAGACGCCCCACTGCTCACCTTATCTCCGGGTTCTCACCACCACCGGTGGGAAAGGAAGGTCTTTCATACGACTCTTATCGCCAGACTAGAGCGGGAGAAAGGGAGGTGGGAGGAGGGAGAGGGGGAGGTGAGAGCCCCCGCCGTGCAAGGCCATAGCCCTGCTTTCCCATGCCCATGTCTGATCATCAGTCCCGCCATAGAGAAGAGAGAGAAAGAGAGAGAGAGAGAGATCTATCTATCTATCTATTCGCAGAAAGACGAGAAATGTTAAAAAAAAACTAGAAACAGCCCGACGAACCTCACATCTCCGCCACTGCAACCCCAGCACAGCACGGGCACCACTTGAGGTTGGATATAGAAAAGCTCCACATTTCCATTTCCATCGGCGGCTCTGATGTGCCCCGATTCACGCCTGGGCTGGCTCATACCTCAACACACATCTAGACCGAGCAGATGCCGTTCAATTTAACTGCGCTATTACTATTTGTGCAAGAGTGTGTGCGCATGTGGCACGTGTTATCACAAAGCCCCGGTTATACTTCCTGCATTTTCTCCTTGCAGCGAAGCAACTTTCTTAAAGATCCTCAAAGTTCTCCATTTTCTCCGTCCATCTACAAAGGTAGAACATGTTTGACGAGCACGGATGTGCCGTGTCCGTTGGTGCGAGCTCCCTTTGCCCGAGGCGACACTCGAGACCCCTCACAAACACGTAATGCAATGTCAGGCTTAAAGGGAAGGGAAGACCACCCATGTGAATAGGGTCAAAAATGTAACTATTATATATTACCATTAAACGTCTCCAGTTGATTAATTACATTGAGACAAAAATGTATTCTGTGAAAGGTTTTCTTTTTTTATTGTATTTTTTAAACATGCAAATGAGTTGTGATCTAATGAGCGAGTAGTAAAATAAACACCTTCATGTGTATGATGGATGTTTCCTTCCACTGAATCTCGAAATGGACCAGTACATGAACACCAATGGTGGTGGTTTACATTCCAAAGCAAATAAAACATACACAGCATCTGAAAAATACAGCATTATGGACAAAGACAACCTCCATCAAACAGTTGTCTCTGTCACAAACACAAACATAAACTATTTTGATCAGCATGTACCCTAACACAGATGTTTGCTGTATGATGGAGACCAAAGCGGTCACCATGTTAGACATGTGATAAATCAGACTCTGAGAGAATCCCTTCTACTTGGATTCCATTTGAATGACAGCTTCTGAGTCACAAGGTACACACAGACGTTACCAAATTGGATCAAAAGGGCCACCGCCCAGGGGTCTCGGCCTCTTGAGGGGCCCCACTTTGTTTGTGTGGCAATTACACTGTGCTAATTTGATCAATGAAAACCTCCGCGCAGCAGCCGAGTCAAAAGGCGCGGAGACCGAACCAAGGGAGTCTGAGCGATGTGGTAAATATTTCATAAAATGGCTTTTGATCTTTAATTGCCATATTAGTGCACATTTTAGCCACGATCAAACCAAAAGGAGCCATTCAGCGGCGGCACGCCACATTAAAACTCCGCGAGCGTCAGTCAACTCAATACTGCTCTGAGCTCGGTATACTGTCGGCTTTACAAGGCTTATTATAACAACTCCCCCTAGTAATACAAGAGAAGATGCATGTGTGCAGAAAGATGCATTGTCATCGTTCACTTAACCAACAAAACAAAAACGTACCAAGCAGAACAACAGCCGATCCTCTCACCAGTCTACAATTCATGTCTGTGTTCTTTAGCAGTCATTTATATTTTATCCCTCATGTTTAAGGGTGTTAGGTCTTTATTCACGGTGGCTTACAATGAGGGAGCAGCTATGGGTTGTGGGTGGATAGCTTAGTATAATGAATAGCAACTGCCAAAGTGAACTTGATCCCATGTGGGTGTTATCGGATGGAATGCCAGTTATTGGCTTTTGATAGATATGAAAGAGGTTTTGACCATCGGCATTTTTCAGAGCAGCATGAGACAAAAATCCACCGCCGTCCAGATTACAGCCGCATTTCTGCCGTTAAAGGGATACATTGTTAGATATGACATGATGATTAATTTGGAAAATAACAACATGCACTGACAAAGAGATCAATAGCACATATTTAAACAAAAAGAGGGGTGTGACAGACAGACACAGTACATCACAGGCCGCAAAACATGTTTTGAATTAGCCTGCAATCTAATTCAGGTCTTTTTAAAATATTTTTTTTAAATAGTATTTTTAATTGTGAGGTCTTTATGCCTAAGTGCTGGTTTTGTCTCTCATGCACATCAATTTGCTATTCCGCTTTGTTTGATATAAGTGAGTGTTAACACGAGAGTGATGCGAGGATGAAGTCCAAACCCAGCATGCCACTGTTTTCTCACAATGGGGTTTTTTCCAAATGTATTTTGCATTATTGCAGAAAATATGCTTTGTTGCAAACAAAGGAAAATCACTTTTGTGATTTTTGCTAAAGGCGTTTTGTAAAACATTGACTTCAAGAGTAGAGAACCGAAAGTATTTGGTAAAGGACAGAAACCGCTATTTGTACTCCTCCCTGCAACACTCAATTACAAAGATACAGTTAGATAATTTATGAAAAAGAATACTTCACATTTTTAGAAATGTACACCACTTAGACAATATATATAAATATTATAAAGCTAGTTCGCTTAGCTTTAGCATAAAGGCTGCCTGGAAACTGCTAGCCTGTCTGTTCAAAAGTTCAAAAGTTAAATAAAAGTAAATCTTTCTGCCACTATCCGTAAAGCTAACAAAATGTTTATTAAGTCTTTATGCTAAACTAAGCTAACCCAATGCTTAGCTTCATGTTTAGCATACAAACATAAGGGTTGCATTAATGAATATAAAAATTTTCCAAGAAAGAACCCTTTATTTTTATTTATTTTTAAAGACACCATGGCAAAAACAAGGAATGGGCTGGGCCATATTTGGTTTTCCATTTCTTTTGCTGGGATTAAACCTGTAAAGTATTGTTGGTCTCCCAGTAATTTATAGTGGCAGCACAACACAATTACTTCATGAAAAGTATATATCATTTACACAAAAATGTAACCCAAAATGTATTTTGTGTGTCATCAATCACAACTTAATATAATAACTAATTCCCATT
The DNA here is from genome assembly GCF_009769545.1 of Cyclopterus lumpus. Taxonomy (NCBI): domain Eukaryota; kingdom Metazoa; phylum Chordata; class Actinopteri; order Perciformes; family Cyclopteridae; genus Cyclopterus; species Cyclopterus lumpus. Next base: position 19,493,494 of record NC_046980.1, on the reverse strand, counting down.
CACACATGGTGGTTGAACAGCTACTTACTCTTTCAACCGCATCCAAATTGAAGACATCACGCTCTTTCTGCAGAATAATGAAGTGAGCTCCCTTTTCTCGTGGAGTGAGTTTTGTTTGGTATGGAGGAACAAGCTTACTCGAGGGGGCCCGGGTCCTCATCAGCATTGCTGAGCAGCCGGTTGAGATAGAGAGAGGGCGAGAGCGTACTGGGCCCACCCCACTGGGAGCGACCTGGGGACTGGTAGCCTTTTGAAGTGGTAATTTGCCCGAACCCGAGGGAGGGTCGCCAAATTGAAATGTCTTTCAACAACGTCACACAGCCGCCATTGTCGCCTGATTGAGCCACCTTCAGGGAGCGAGGGAGAGAGGGAGACAGGGAGGAAGAGATTGAGACATAGACACAGAGAGAGAGAGAGAGAGAGAGAGAGAGAGAGTCGTTTTACTGGATTTGTTTTTATTTCATCTCACACTAATTACTGTTACTGTTAAGGGGAGTCACTACAGATGAGTAGGGTCAACATTTTAAATGATAGATTTGACCATGAAGCTTCCCCAGTTGATACTTTACATTAAGACTAATACTTTTTTAAATACAGGTTTTCTGAAATTGTACGTTTAAGTTTGGAAATGAGGCCTTATCTTATCAAATATGTATAACTGTATAAATAAAAAGATACCAAAACTATTTGTGCCATGTTTTTAGGAATAAAATGTTGTATAAATTAGGCTATGAATGAAGTTTGAACAAACCCCTCTGTAAAAACTTTCCGAATGTAGATAGGATCGTTGAATAGGGTAAAATAAATTACTTCTAGATCTCACCATGAAACTTCCCCCGTTGCTTACCTACAATTATTATATCAATTATATTTTGTATTACAAGATTTCTGAAATGTTATTTTTGAACATGCAAATTACGCATCATCTAATGCTAACTTCTGTATGTGTATGTTGGATGTTTTCCTTCCTCTATTCTAAAAGAAGACATGTTAATGAAACAAAATAGCCCAAATTCTCTAAATTGGTCGCAATGCTTTTTTTCTTCTTGTTTTCCCATATAAGAGGCCTATCCGTTGCCTTTAAGTTTACATGAATTGCACCCCCAAGTCTTTTCATGGTGTGATTTTATTATCTTATCCTATTAGAGAGAAAAGAGAAAACCCTAGTGACTAGAATATTACGCCTGCAATCATTGAACCAAAAGCTTCTGCTGCTGTTGCTCTCTTTGTCAGCAACTCTGTGCTAGATACAGTAAACGCCTGGAGTCAAAGAGGAAAATAAGAATAGGAGGTGGTTGCAGGCAGTGTGCTCCACAGCCCTGAATGATATGAGCAGATGAGTCATGAGAAAGCTTGAGGTCAAACCCTGCCTGGTTTCCATTACAGCTGGCTGTGAACCACACATAGATTCCTGCGCTATGCAGAGAGCCGAGATGGAGGGTTTACAAACATACAAGCGGTAAAACATAGCAGGAGACATTTATTTAAATGTAAAATTATGTTATGCACTTGAAATGGTCACGCCGCACAAATGCGGTCGAGAAATACTGTCGAGAAATACCCTATGTGGTTTAAATCTGTTCAGCTTCATGCGGCTTATTTCAGATGCAGGGGCTCCTGTAAAATGGGTTTATATAGCTGCTCCTCATCCTGCTCTTCTTCATCCTCCTCTCTCAAACACCCCCGTGCCGAACAGATGAAAAGAGCCTTAATCGCTCAGGGGTGAGGAGAACTTTTAGCCCTAGCATGCCTGAACTCACGAGCCCCTTATTGGGAGCCAGGTGGCAGCGTGGTGGCCCGACTCCCCAGAGGACCTGGTGGAGGTGCTCGTCTCACTTCCCCATGGCCTTATTCTATCAAACTGATGGAGATTGGCCCTAACATGAAGGGCCCAGGGAAGCCATCTGCTTTAACGTCTCCAGCATCCTGCACCAAAGCACAATGCAATGAGGAAAATGGAGGGAGGGGAGGTTAAGATTCACTCGCCGCTGGGAGAAGGAAAGGAAGAAGGAGACACGGGGATCCTGGCTCACAGCAACAGAGTAGCGTTTTGTCATTGAAAGGAATGTTAGAATAATCTTGTAAAATTGTATCGAAATGACTGGGCTTTTGCAGTTCACATAATGGCAGTTATCTTTCATTGGTCACTGTAGTGAATGCAATACGTTGTTTCCCTGAAGTTGATACATCTTGAACATTCAATACTGTGACATTGGTGGTCCCCTGTGGTCCCAGGGGCAGCTTTAACTAAGAACCAGAATCAACGACCACACCAGCAGCTCTGCCAGATGTAATTTCAGGTCCAAAATTAGTTTTAGATCTTTAGCAGTTAGGTGTCTGGTTCCACCAGGGAAAAAGGTCACACATACATAATTTCCAAATGATAGCAGTAGAAATGATGCATCTTATTTGCTTCTTCTCGTCAGTGCTACCTTTTAAAATACTGTCCTTCGTTTGAGCTTTACAGGTATTAGAGATGAGAAATTAAGTTTTACTTATCGCTCATTATTTGCCATTGAAGTTGGTATTTTAAGTTCACATTTGCAAAAGCTAAGGCTTGTGGGACAACATATCTGCAGATATCTGGCCTTGAAACTAAATATTGGACACAAGCTTCACATTTCAGAATGGTCAGTGTTGTTATTCGTCTCTTGGATCAGTTTGATACAAGTTGCAGTTTCACATCAAACTGTCTGACTCAGATCTATGTTTCCATTGGAACAATCATACCACTGGTGAGTGGCACCAACTGACCAAAAGAAAAGAGGAAACATGGCTCATTATTTGTTGTTTTATTTGAGAGAGAGCAAGGAGAAGGGAAAGAGCTTTTAGACAGCAGCAAGCTAGGACACAATAAGTCCTCTTATTAGTTTGATCCGAGGCATAGTCAACGTCTATCTTGGTGATGACTCTAAATGGAAAGCTCCTCATCACATTTCTTCCCTTTTTTCCCTGTGAAAGGTTATTTTTGAGGAGTTTTTCCTGATCCGATGTGAGGTCCTGCATGGGACAGGGATGTCGTATGTGTACAGATTGTAAAGCCCTCTGAGGTAAATTTGTAATTTGTGATATTGGGCTATACAAAATAAACTGAATTGAATTGAATCACCGGGGACACATGGATGTCTGTACGAAAATGTGAGTTAATCCATCTCGTAGATGTTGAGATATTTCACAAGATAAATGCATATTTTTGACTTTTTGATTCCACCAGACGAAAGATCAGGCAATCCCCAAAGTCACAAGAGTTCATCCTCTGGAGACCCCGCATCTCTGAACCAGATTGTATGGCAATGCATCTTATAGTTGCGGAGACATCCCACTGAAAGCCCAACATGTCAATTTTATGGTGGCATGAGAGGAAAAACATGGGATTACCAAAAGCACTAGGCTTTCTGCTCTGGTGACCATGACAACTGGTAACAACAACTGCAGACTAATATAGCGAGAGGTATTTGACCAAACTGGTGGACCAACTGACTGACTATAGCTAAGCTGCTACAGTAGCATGGCTCATAATACCATCCTATCACACTGCTTTATATTATATATCTAGAAAGTGATTTGCACATCATTCCTTCGTACAAATAAACAAACGGCACAGCGAGTATTTTTGAGTCAAACTCAAACTCTCGTTTGGAGCTAATGATCATAACAGATTATAACATAACATTGCCAATTTGAGCCCAAACGACAACGTACAGGTGTTTGTTAGGTTTCAATTCAGGAAACATCACACCCTCCTCCTGTCCAAACTGTCAAATCCTCTCGCCTGTGTAGTCGAGCTAAATGAACCCGCTCCTGCTCCGTGGCAGATGCGTTTAGAGGAACAAGCAGCTTTTGATGCTTTTTTAAAAACATTTTTCTGCTGAACTCTGCAAAATGTGCTCAGCTCAAACACTCTGCAAAAAAGAAAAAGGAAAAAAGAGAGACTGGATTTTAAAAAAGCTGCATGTTAAAGTGTGCTCAATTAATAGCAGCCCCTCGTGAGACATGGAGGAAATGAGTTAGACGTTTTGATGAGGGGGAGGAAATGCTGCATTAGAGTACACTTGTTTGCCATCGGATTGTTGTTTTAGGTTTTCTTTTGAGGAGGATCCTTGGGTTTAATGTGTAAGCACAGTACGTATTGCAGGTCTCTCCATGAGTACTGCACACTCCTGCCAACACACAAATATGGCCTTGCTCATCGGACCTTGATCAAATAGTTTGTGTTTATCTCACTAGAAGGGCACGGCTGGCAGCTCCGCTGTGATACTCTCAGCACGGGTATTAGACTTCACCGCATCTGTTTGTGCCACTCATCGTGTGTGACCATACACCGTCAACTTTACCGACGCCTTATCCTGAGTGCACTAGCATTACAATGACTTATACTGTATACAAATAGTGTTTGACCTCTGTCGGCTGCCGGTCAAGGCTTGAAACTGCTACCACCAAGTGGTGGTTTGGAGGATCTATATGTTATATGTTGGGGGAGAAAAAAAGGTCAGAGCTTCTGTGTCACAATAATATGTTATTATAATCTTCTAGTCTGCATACCACAAGTAAAGCCACTGGCTTTACACTCCTAAAAAGAAAAACTTTGCATCACTAATACAGGAATTAATTAATGACATTTGTATTATTGCATGCTCTGTCCAAAAAGCATAACCATAAGCCCTCATAAACATCCACAAAGAGGCAAAAGCTAAAGAAAAAAAACAGTTCAAAGATTTTTTTTCAACAGCATGAATCCCAAACAACACATGCAATGCATTAAAAACTAAACTGGGGAACTTCATGAAATACAGTTTTCCATTGTTGTGTGGGCTTAAGGGACAAAATGAAACACATCTAAACTCAATCATTTGTACACCAGAATCTTTCAGGGAGTTGTTGCAACATTTGACAATGAGCGACTAAAGATCTTTGGCTTTTATATGAGTGAGACGTAAGCTATGATTCAGAGCCATTCTTTTGTTTCATATGCAATATGCCTTTGATTCAAACCATTTTGGTTTGAATTGAATAAAAGCTCGCTTTGGATGAGTTACCACTAAAATACTCATTACATCAGCCTCCTACGTGATTGTCTTGGGGCAGCACCATTTTTTGTAATGTGAATGTATTTTTTGTAACATATGCATTGATGAAAAAATTAACATGTGTTTATTGAAGAAAACTAAACACCCATGCTTAGAAACTGCATGTAAATAATGTAATACTATGCAACTCTCTTTTGTGTTGCTCATCATCAGCGTCTTTAGCCCAGAGATACAGAGATTCTCACTTGTTTGGTGTGGTGTGAGATAATACGAATAATAACTTTATTTATACAGCATGTTTTTTAAAACAGAATTTTTAAAGATCTTCGACAGACAAAGCAGCAAAAGCAAGGCAACAAAACGACCGAAAGCTCAACAGTGTTGACCTCAACTAGGCCAACATGATCATCGAAGACAGATCTCCCTTTACTAAACTCTGTGATGTACGACTGCTGCTCTTAGCGGAGCAAACTCAGAGGCTCGGAGAAGAGAACACAGTTTCATCTTCGCCCTGCTGCACACGGCCTTGACATGCCACAGCACTCCCTCCACTACACTGTGTGTGCGTGTATGTGTGTGTGTGTGTGTGTGTGAGTGTATGTGTGTGAGTGTGTGTGTGTGTGTGTGTGTGTGTGTGGGTGGCAGTGTCTCACTTCAGCACACCCTGAGAGTCCTTGTCCAGAGACCTTGAGTGCCAAAAAAGCATGGGGGCCCGTCTCCTGGGAGAGAGAGAGAGAGAGAGAGAGAGAGAGAGAGAGAGAGGGAGAGAGAGAGAGAGAGAGAGAGTGAGAGAGAGAGAGAGAGAAAAAACAACACAAAACAAAAAACCCTGAACAGATAAGAAACTTCTCGGCCTGCAGGAACTGAACGTTTCCCTTCTTCTGCGCTCTGCCTCTGACGTCTACAGCATGTGTAGATAATAATTGTAACACTGTGAACTAGAGTAACCAGACTATGAACTTTGCACAGGCGTTCGAGCTATGTGTTGTTCTACCCCCCCACCCCTGCCCCCCTTTCTGGAGGCATCTGTGGTGTCCCCAGGTGTGTCGCCATGGCTCGAAACCAAGGAGGGAGGATAAGTGCTGAGTGAGCACAGACAATAGCTACACTGTCTTCCTCAAACATCTTCAAGGTCCCCGTGGAGGGATAAATGGCCAAGAGGAGGCGCTTTTCCGGGAGAGACTCATCTGGAGCGTTACAGGGTAAGTCCTCTTCACAATTCATTCATTTCATGCAACTATTTGTTTAATCTTTTGTAAGTTGTTGGATACGGAAGAAATATCATCTAAACTTAAAGGGACAGTTCCCCCTTGAAATCCATATCACTTACATTTTCCTCTTACCTGTATATTTGTCCATCTAGATTATTTTGGTGTGAGTAGTTTAACAGATATCTTTGGCCGAGATGACTGCTTCTTCTCTCCACTATAACGGGACTATTTGGCACTCGGCTGGTGGCGCTCAAAGGCCATGATCTCTTTCCAGAAATCATGGCCCGGTTTCTCAAGATAATCTACAAATGTTTCCGAGAGCAGTTTCATGTAGGAACTATTTTCTTTCAACCACACTTCCTAAATGAAACTGCTCACAGCCAGGTCTGCCACAAGCCGAGTGCCACAAGGTCCCATTATATTCTAGAGAAGGAATACGTCTCCAAGGACTCCAACACTCGGCAACTCACAGCAAAACAACCTAGATTGATAAATTGCGCTACAGGTAAGAAGCAAATATCTACTCTATTTGGGATTTTAGCATTAACTCTCCCTTTCATCATTGTCTTCATTTTTATTTTATGTTTAAATAGAATGGTGCATTATATTTTTAATTTGACTGCAATGTATCTTTTTCCATCCCTGCCCTCCAGGCTTCAGCGTGCAGCTGATGGGGCTCTTTGCACTCGCTGTTCCTTTTTCCTATGCATATACCTTTTTCAGATGTAACTTTAAAGAGGTATAGGGCATGGGAAAATGGGGCTGCAGAGGTTTTCCACCGGGCCGACAGCCATTTCATCATCCTCTCCACATGACGGCTGGCCTCAAATCGCGCGCACACACACACACACACCGAACTCCATGGTCTTACTGGGTAGAGAGAGACTACGAAGCGTGTATTCTGACACTGACTGCGGGTGATTTTTGTGTCTCTCTGATTCGTTTTTGTCTAATATTACAACTCAAATGTTGTCATATTCACTCATGATGTGTTTGTGTGTGTGTGTGTGTGTGTGTGTGTGTGTGTGTGTTTGTGAGTTTGTGTGCGTGTGTGTGTGTGAGTGTGAAGTGAGGTGATATTGCATTTTTGCTCCATTATTCATGTTCATTTGAAACTGTTTTTAGATCTGTTTGCCTCTGAATAATTTATTTGCTGTTGTTAATTAATAAAGAACTCTTGCCATTAAATACCGTATTTGACATTTATGCATTCTGACTTTTTTAGACTTTTAGACAATACACACATTTTAACTGTTTTTTGTTTTTGTTTTTTTAACTCGCACATAAATGACTTAGGGTGGTAATACACTAGGCAATATTTTGGGCAACTCTGATGGGCAACAGTACCCAGGAAATTGCCTCAGTATTGCTGCTTTAACCCCATAAAAACAACAGCTTTTGAACATATTCTACCATTTTTCTTCTTCACTTTGTTGTTTGCTGCTAAAAGTGTTGTCTGCCCGTCTGTGTCACCAACAAATAGCTTTTGATCTAACTACTAAAGCTCCCATATTTGTTCTTATGTGTATCAATATACTACATCATATAATCCTCTACTTCACTCTCAATGAAAATATTCAAACAAAATGCTGTGGTGGATGAAGTTCTCAGATCTTTACTGGGAAAGTATCGACAATATACTGTACATACTCCATTTCAAATTATAAAGTAAATGTGAAGTCAAAATCAGGTCTGCATGATATATTGGTATAAATTATTAATACATAAGTATTATTTTACTGTTGTAGCTGACCCATAGGTTTGTAACCTAGGGGTCAAGCCCCTTCAAAGGGTCACCAGATATCAGGGGCATTTAGATGATGAATGGGCTTGGGAAGAAGCAAAATAAATACATTTCGGTCGACGTTCTGCTAAAAAACTCTGTGTATATGTCTTTGTGTACTTTGGACTGACTCGTTGTGATGTATTAGATCATTGAACCTCTTTGGACCAGTTATCAGACTATAACCCTTTGATGAGTTCAAAAAGTGGAACTCATAAACCAAGTCTGAAGCGTGAGAAGGAGCCCGACTGGACACTGCTTTTGAGGGTCGGAGACCACTGGTTTAATATTGAGCAATACATTGTGTTACATATACATATACGTATGTGTGTGTGTGTGTGTGTGTGTGTGTGTGTGTGTGTGTGTGTCACCCAAATGTGACATATTTGCCTCTGAATTGCAGTGAAGTAATATCGCAGTAACATCAAATGGAAATTCTCAGTACAGGTACCTTCAAATTCCACATTATTTTCCACCACTGACCTAAGAGAACTTGATTCGTCCAACCACCTATCGTTTTCCGGGTAAAACATTTTTGTTGCTGACCACACATTCCTTTATTAATTTTTTTGATCAAACTCAAAATGCTCTTTCTACATATAGAACCCTGTTAGCTTGATTCCGTCACCATAATCATTAGTTGATGCTGCAGATTTCATTAGAGGCTCTCTCTCTCTCTCTCATGAACTCGTGGACAACCTTTGGCTTCTCCCCGTCATCCGGCCATTGGCTCCGGCCCGTCTGCTGCCATCCAGCTTGCAGCTTCAGCGCCCACTCACCTGGTTCAAAAGGATCAGAGAAGAAAAAAATCACTCATTGTCATTCAAGTCACCCAATGCTCTGCCCTCTCTTCCAATGGATCATTTATTGATGCTCATTGTTTCCATTAGTGCCAGGAACTGACCCGGTTAATGCTGCAGACTGAGGCCTTGCACTGCATGGACAAAAGGAAATATGGTCCAGTAAGCCTTTTAAATGAATGATGTCCTTATCATAATAGTACTGATGCGTGGACTCCCTCATCGTCTCCTTTGGTAGTTGTGCCTCCTGGTGGGAGGTGTCAGTATTGACCCTTTTCCTTTTTAAATCTACTTGTATATGCAGGGAGTAGAGGGCTCCTTTGAATCCGATATATGTGGCTGCACACGATGACACTAAAGGAGCTAAGGACACTGCACACTGCAGTGTCACACCTCTCCTTTTCTGAATCCCAGCTGTGGATCCTGAGCATGACTGAGTGACTCAATCAGTATCCCGGTTAACCGGTGCCACACTGCTGATTTCTTTTTGACGTGAGGCAATATACACCTCGGGCAGACTCCAGGGCGCCGTCCCTCCGCTTCTCCCAACTAGGTGCGAATGGTTCAATCGGGAGGGACAATAGAGCTCAATGGATCTCAATGATCTGGCAGTTACCCTCCGCTTTGATGTCCCTTTGAAGATGCAAGTCCCCAACGAGCTGAGAGAGCACAGCTTGGAGCCATGGCACCGGACGCCAAAAGGGAAAAAGCCGCTCCACGGGACTGAGGGACAGGCGGGCCAAGGTCTGGGATAACCTTAACCCCTCCTTTATTTAATACATCTGGCTGTATAATATTCTAACATAAATTAAAAAAACGACCACTTGGTGCTGTGTGAGTATCATGGCCGCTATAGAGCCTTGAACGAGAGAGATAGAGAGAATAAAGCAACATGGTGTAAACAGGAAGTGCAAAAGTGTTCCTTTATCTTTTTTTTAAGTTAGCATCAATGTGGCAACAAATGGCCGGGTTGAGTCATCCGGTTATATACTATATATCTCCATATGGACAATAATTAATGGGGGTTTCTCTTTCACTTTACTGAAGCGTATACATCAGACCCATTTTTTAAAAAGGGCGTATTTGAGATATTGTGAAATATGCATATTTAATGATCATATAATAGTGTAAGTATAACTGGAGGAAATAGTCAATATTTCAAGCAATTTTGATTGAAAGACAATGATGCAAAAGAGGCCGTTTGTACTCTTTAATTTTGTTGTGTGTGTTTGACAGAATATTTGAAGGAAATACATGTGTTCTTTTAATTAAACACTCATCAGATATATTAAAAGCCATTATATTCACAACTTTAAACCCCCTCATCAGTAGAAGTATGGAGGCATGATGGCAGGCTGGGAGAGGTGCTGAGGCGGAGGAGGGGCGGCAGCTGCGGGTGGAAGTGAGGGTGGCCTGCGGGGAGCTGTCCACTCAGGATGGGGTGCTGAAACAGCAGAGGCCGCAACAGAGGACAGGAACTCGGGACGCGGATCCGGGACCACCGTTTCAGCCCTTTTTGACACGTTTTGAAACCACGTGTTCACCTGGGAAATGCGAGGCAGACATTAAGGAATGATCTGCGTTCTCGGTTATGAATTACGATGGCTATCGGTGCTATTTTAGACCCAGACCATAGTGAATATCAACCATCGCTCATTTAGCTGTGACTTCCCTTGGAGATCTCTGCAATGTCACTAGCGTACACTGTAACCCTCACTATACAACTCAAACCCACCTGAGCTTCGGAGAGGTCCAGCTTCTCAGAAATCCTCCATTTCGCTCTGGCTTTTTGAAAGAAACGCGTCATCTTCATAATAACTTTTGGCCATTCCACTGCATGATAAGCCGTGTGTGTGTGTGTGTGTGTGTGTGTGTGTGTGTGCGTGCGTACGTGTGTGTGCGTGTGCGTGTGTGTGTGTGTGTGTGTGTGTGTGTGTGTGTGTGTGTGTGTGTGTGTGTGTGTGTTGGCCGCTGTGTGGAGGAGGGGGCACACGTCTTTATTTGCATAAGCAAAGGAATCTCGACGGAACTTGATGGCCAGTTGTGATTGAGGTTAATGGAGGGTGGGTTGTGGTTTTTCTCACGTCGGTGGCTGGTTGAGATGCTCAGGCGCCAGTGAGTCTGAGTGTCGGTTAGCTGGCATCTCACACTTAAATGATCCCTGCAAGTGATCCAGGGTCATATCCCCCCCGTGAATACAAAGCTGTTAACTAACATATCTGATATAAAGATCAACTAACATATCTGATATAAAGCCCAATGAATATTTATTTTTTTCTCGTAGACTTTTAGTTTGAATAAATTCAAATTAAAAAGTATTCGATGTTCCATAAAATGTCCCGGTGCATCAAATCATATTCAGCCAGCTTGTTGATGCTTTAAGTCGCTGAAATCGATGGAGCTATGAACTGTGTCGGTATGTGTTGGCATGGGAAATCCAATTTGGCATTGCAAAAGAAAACATTGGCACGGAGAATTCGTTTTACTGATAAATAAGGCATTACAAAATAATTGATTTAGATATTTGTTGCGTGCTGGAGTTTTTCCAATCTTCTCTTCTCAGTAAAGCGGGTTTTATCATAATGGGACATCTTCGGTGGTGCTGTCACATAATCAACAGGTCTTATTGAATGATGTTTAATATTATGTTGATCTATTTGGTGAATACAATGTGAGAATGATTGCTGAATTACGAGTCTTTATTCGTCCTTCATGGACCTTCCAGGTGGCGATAACGTAACAGCATGAATAGACGCGCATCAACAACTAAACAGCGGCTGCAGTATTCATATGCATGGCCGTAAGCTTCTGGTTTTTCCATACTTCTACAGCCACGGCTCTCACCGCGGAGTTCACCTGGGACTTCCAAACCGGAAGTAAGATAAGTCTGTTGCTATACTTCGGTTAGCCACTAGAGGCCACTGCATTATGTGAGCAGGGACTTCTGGGTAACATTAAGAGCTTGTTATGGTATTTAGAGAAAAGCTTAGTCGTTCCAGGTGAACTCATGGAAGACTGGAGCGGGATGTGGGTACAAAAGAGTGAAGGTGTATGTCAATCAAACACTACAAACACACACACGGTGGCTGCATGACGTGCATGTATGAACAATAACTACAGTGACATACTTAGGCCACTGTGGACTGTTGTGGTGCGTCATGGCTCAGGTGTCCATCCTATCAGTTTTCGCAATCAGCTGATATCAGTAGCCGATACTTCCTCTGCACACGGCGTTAGTTCTTTATCCCTCTAAAAGTCATGTGCTGCTCTGTGCGGACTCGATGCCAGTGAACACATCGCTGTCAAGTGCGCCCTGCCAAACGCTCTTCTGGAAACTCTGTTGGCGCACTTGAGGGGCCGCAGGATCAGAAATAATTGCAAGAGTCAACTTCATGACACACTGGCTGTTTGGGAAATGTTGATGCCTGTTGATGAGCAGAAGAAAATGCAGAATTATTCATTTTTAAAAAGGGGAGGGGGGCTTTTAATGCGCAGAAAAGCACAAAAGGATTGTGTGGTTTTTTTTACAACAGTCTGATGCTGGTTGCACAAAATGTAACCAACGGATATGTCGCGCGTGAATGTGGCTCTATTACTGCTATTAGTTATGAAGGAACTTTGTTGATTAACATTAACATGCCTGTTTAGCAGGATGCTAAAAGAAGTGTCAAAGCTTTTTAAGTGAACTTGTGGTGGTTAATGAGGTGGCATGAATTATACCAAGAAAAAACAATCTGAACATTGGAAAAAACACTTCAACAGAGAATGTCAAAATAAAATACCTCTTAATTCCTGTTTTATTTGATTTGTTCAGTGTCAAATATAAATGTTCGACGCCCACACCTACAGCACCACAGTAATAGAAAACTATATATATATATATATGAGATTGGCTTATTTTATTTTAATTTTATATTTTGTATTCATTTTGCAGCAGCTGTCTGAACACCATGTACTCCGGTGATGGAGCCTTTGTTATGGTGGGACATGGTGGGTGTGTCTGCATTGAGAAAGTTCCGTTTGATCTCTGTTGACCATCTGAATGAGACATTTGCTGAGGAGTTTCTTGGCACCCCCTCCCCTCCCCCATGCAGTATGTAACCTTTGACCAAGATAATAGAAGAAACAACTGCCCATGCAGACCCGAAGCTTGCACATGTATGACCTTTTTGATTGCTTTAAAGTGCGTCTATCTCCAGACTTTAAAACGCACTGATCAGGTTCGTGGGCCCTCACAGAATCCCAGACTCTCTGGAGCCGGACCGCAGGGCCCCTTTGGTATGTGTGAACTCATCAACGAGCGGCTTAATTAGGACTAATTGTTGACCGTGATCTTTCAGTTATCTGGCGTTTGAAGTGCAGATGTGTGTGTGTGTGTGTGTGTGTGGGGAGAGGGGGGGGGGGGGGGGGGGGCAGAGCATATGGTCGGTCTTTGTTGTGGGGTCAATAAAAATAAAACCCCACAATGTCTGTATTAGAGGCTCAATAAGAATGTGATGTTTTTTTCTCTCTCATCATTATACACACAATCCTCGGTGGTTTCGTTCATTATTTCTATATATATGGATTGGTTTGGCCTCCTATCTCGATATTATGAGAGCTCCATACAATGACTTGTGATAATGGTCAACTCCCTATCTCTATCAGTCCCTTCTTCAAAACCTCCCGTTTTGAGATGAAAGACGGGATGATCATTCATGGTGAACTAATCCTGCGATAGAGATAACATCGTCACCGTAATCTTGAAGATATCCGGTGTTGTTGTGACTGTCGGCGCGCATTGTGTAAACCACGCAGACAAAAGGCAAAGTCCAGTGCAGCAGTATATAAGATAAACTTTATTCGATGATAAATAGAATTTCCAATTTTTGGTAATATATATATATATATATATATACACAACTTACATATATCCAATATAATAAAAACACATCACACATCAAATAAAACAACAACTCTGGATTGCACTTTTCTAAGTGTTTCGGTCGGAAAAGTCTCTGGCTGGCAGTTCTTCAGTAGAAATGTGGGTTGCGGATCATGAGATGAGGAGGGGGGTGGTGGTGGGGGTGATGGTGAGGGCCCATCTGCTGCTGGAGGACCAGCTGCGGGGAGGGGGCCTGGTAGAAGGCCGCGCCGTGAACGGGGTAGTGGGGTCGCTGTCCGGCCGCGCTGTGGTACTGGTGAACTGGGGGCAGAGTCTGGAACAACACCGGTGGGATTTGGGGCGCGAGGTAGTCCTGAAATTCACGTTTCAGCTTCATCCTCCGGTTCTGGAACCAGGTCCTCACCTGAGAGCACAACATAATATAAATAAAGTTAGCATCCAGACTAATACTGAATCAGGGGGATCCGTGTTTACACCGTGAGTCTCTTCTTACCTGAGTCTCGGTGAGGTTCAGCCTCAGTGCCGTCTTCACTCTCTCTCCGGCGTCCAGGTATTTGTGCTTGTTAAAGATCTTTTCAAGTTTGCTGATCTGCTCGGGGCTGAACTTTGTGCGCACGCGGCGCTGCGGCGCGTCTCTCTCCGCGTCGCTGCCCTCGTCCACAGAGAGGCACTCAGAGGACGCGGCCTCGCTCTCGTACCCGGAGGAATAACCGCTCATTTCTGAAACTGGAGGCAAAAAGAAAAAAAGAACTCTGGTTAGAAACTCTGCTTGCGCGTAAAAGACTTCTGGTTTAAAAGTTAGGAGCTGCCATTAAGTGCCGTACTTACTCGGTGAGGCGCAGCTTGTTGGATGAAAAGGGGAGTACAGGCTGGAGTCCTGCCTGCTACTCTCCACATGTTGTGATGCTTTGGGCTTTGGCTGCAGGTAACCCTTGCCAAAAGTCGGCGGGCACGGCTGCACCATGCAGGGCATATGGGGCCTGCAGGTCGGCGAGTCCATGCCAGCTCCGCGGGTCAGCGCGGTGTAGCGATGGCTCTGCGCCAGCCAGTCCGCGGAAAAGTATTTCACCATGTTCGCAGTGCTGCTCAGTGACCTGTACCGTCACCAAATGTAAGAGGAAGTGTGTGTGGTTGCAGCTATCTCCCCCTATGCTCCCCTCGACCAGGGGGGGGTCAGCTTTTATAGCGCTCTGGCGCCCTTGGCATCGCCATTTGCATATGTAGAGGCCCTTGTTAACGCCCGATCGATCCCGATGATTAGGGGTTAATGGCTCGTTATTGAAGTCTTTACATATCCTGTGAGTGTGTGAAGACCTGGCGCCGCCGTGTCTGTGAGAACCCTCCTGAGCTCATACATTTGTCCGCCCCGACCGAAACCGAGGGGGCTCTGCAACGCGCTTTATCTGCCGCAGACAGCGGAGACGCGCTGCATACAGTAGCGCCGGGGCAGAGGTGTTAAAGTGATTCAGAGTATTCTTCTCGTTTTAGACAATAAAACCGAACTTGTCCATGACTGATCTAATGTGTCTCTCAATCTGCATGTGAATGGACGGAACGCATCAAGAGACATCGGGCGGGATGTCCTAGTAGAGGCCATGAATTCATGTTGGATGTTTTACTTGAGTACATCCATGTTGTGCTCAGGTATACGTCTATTGTTCCACATTTCAGGAGCTGTACTGCACTATATGTATTTCACAACCATAGTTACTTTTTAGATTAATCTTCTACACATGTGCACGTGAAACATTTGGCTCGGCCAACTATACAGCAAGCACAGCTGATCATTATCATTAATACATCATTATTAGGGTTTTTTTTGGTACACGTTGCAAATACATATCTTACTTTGACGTCCAATTTTGATCGCAGGAGACGAAGTAGTTAAAATAGTGTGGTTATTTATTTAACATAAATAATGAATACGTCTTCCACAGCTCACTAATATGACACCCACCTTGTGTGTGTGTGTGTGTGTGTGTGTGCGTGTGTGTGTGTGTGCGTGTGTGGGAGGGGGCGAGGGGGGGTTAAGCATTTAAGGAGCCGCTCCAAGTTTGAGCACCTAATCCTAATATCAGTGACCCCTGCATTACTCACGGGGGACTTGATCTGTGGTAAGTGATGTATTTCAGCTCTTCTGTTGTACTTCTGCGTTATCAAATGGAGAGAGGGGGGCTTGGGGACGCGGCAGCCCCCTCTGGATGGCTCTCGTATTGACCTGCCTCCGATACCCCGGTGAGCGCTGGCGCCGGCTATCCGGCAGCCAGCGTTTGGCACAGGCGCTTCAAACATTGCGGATCAAAGGCATTACAGTAGCAACACAATTACGGCTGATTGTCGGACCGTTCACATGCAAATATGCCAAAACAAGCTGCGAGGAAGCTTGGGGGGGCGCAAACAAGCCCGCATAAGGAGACGCGGTAATCCTTTAATTGGCTCACATACCAAGATATATTTTAACAGTAGTTTATGTGTATACTTCTCATAGGCTTTGGACGTTGACTGGGAGGATCACTTCGTGTCCGTTAGGTGCCACATTAAAACCGAGATGGGCCCGCCCATCCTTTTTTTGTGCGTGAGATCTCTGCGTGCGGCAGCTCCGGGGACAATTGCCGCTAAACTGATCGCTTAGTTCTCCGACAAAAGCATATAAGATATATATCTTATATACATATATAACGGTGATCTGTCGTGGAGGAGGCATGAGTCCTCCTCCGCAGCCCTCTAGAGCTCTTTATCTCGGACGCTTTGAAGATGAGTCCTGATGCCGTTAGATAACAATACAACAACAAAAAAAGCCGCCCGGGACGTCGCCTTCCCACTGCGCCGATTTCCTCAGCTCGGCCTGATGGGCTCTCTCTTTCTGTCCTCAGCCGGGAGAAGAGACTGTATTCTAATTTCGACAGTCACCAAAGCCTGGATTAAAAAAATAATTACAATTATGAGCTGTACTTTTTTTTCTCTAACTCACATAGTAATACATAAAATCAATACATTTGGGAAGTTGTAGTCCGTTCAGGTTATTCATAAACATTTCCTGGAGACTCCAGTCGTTCAGTCAGTCCTTCATTAAAGTAAAACTAGCAATACCACCTTCCAGAATTATCCATTAGAAGTAAAATTCCTGAATGTATTGTTTTGATTTGCTTAATGTACTTACTGTACTTAAAAGCACTCTTTGGTCCCTGTCAGCATTGTTTTCTTATTTATATGTTATTGCATCAGGCAAACAGGTCAGTTTTGTTAAGTAACAACTAAGTTAAATATTCAAGTAAAGTGCAGGCAGCTCAAAACTGTACCCAAGTATACCCAAGTACATTAAGCAAATCAAGATGTGCAATCAGATGTGCAAGCCCAAACATTGAGAAAGTAAAGTTGAGGTCCACAAAATGAGGACAATGATGCAAAGGTGATAAATTGTCCATATGGTCAGGTTTTGTATACTGGCTTGAAATAAAACGTAACACAGCAAATCCTCCCGTAATAATTAAGAGGAGGGAATGCCAGGAAGCACTTTTAACCCCTGACATATGGAGAGCTCCTCTCATAACATTGCACATCCCCAGACGGAGGCAACCAGAACCTGCAACTGCAGATATTGTCTGGCAATAACACGCTTTGGCAAGAGGTGGCTTATAAAATCTCATTTATCTGGTTGAATTAAGCAAACCTTTATGGCACGTTACATTGCATCTCCACGGTAGGGTCCAAGACTGTAGAGGGAGGGAGGGAGGGAGAGACAGAGAGAGAGAGAGGAGAGAGAGAGAGAGAAAAATAGAAAAAATAAACTGAACATCATTTCTCAAATCGACATTTTGCACTTTGACATCTCATTACGCTCCATCATTTTCTCTGTGACGGCAAGGCGTTGTCATGACAGCCGCCTTGCTTTTGCCCCACACGACACATCTACTGACAATAAATGAAACCACGTCACATTAAGCCGTTTGAATGGAATTCACATTTAGACATTCGTTTACCGATCTCGTCGAGTAAATCTCATCCGGTTAATAAAGAGAAACTACACTTTGTTACCAAAATATATGATCAATATAACACCTCAGTAGATTAAATTCATTCGGGAATTGTTTTGTCTCGTTTTCTGACATGTTGCACGGATATCAACATTATCAAATATTTGACATGGCTAGTCACCTATTTACCCCCAAATCTATCACCTTTCTGTGGAATTCAAACAATATTCCTCTTCTGGAATGACACACTTTCCCAGGTTTGCTGTGTCATATGATTAAATATAACTTAATCTAGACATTTTCAGTTTCAGAAATATGCACATCTTAAGCACAGTATCATCTCCTAAAACCTTGTGCCTTCCAATGTGGCTGACCAACAATGTGTCGTGGGCACTGGTCCTTCTGTAGCAGTCCCCGGCCCTCAGGGTCTACCGCCGAGCTAGCCAAATGCTAACGTCAGAATGCTAACAGGCTCACGATGACAATGCAAAAACATACTGTACATACATAATGTTCCCAATCTTAGTTTAGCCTGCTGGCACTCAAACATTTGCTAATTAGCATTACAAATCGACGTACAGCCAAAGTTGTCAACATGTCCAAATCAATAGTGGGCACAAATAAAAAAAATTGACCTGGTGATGGCGGTGATTGAAAAGAAGTGAAGTGATCACCGGAGTTGTTCCAATTTATCCTGCGTGAGACGCGATTCTCTGAATCAAATCTCATGGCAACCCATCCATCCATCCATTTTCAATACCGCTTATCCTCATTAGGGTCGCGGGGCGCTGGAGCCTATCCCAGCTGACATAGGGCGAAGGCAGGGGACACCCTGGACAGGCCGCCAGTCCATCGAGGGCACATGTCATGGCAACCCATCCAATAGAATATTTGGAACTTGGGGATGAATGTTAATGAAAAACTTTCATGGCAACCCAGGTGATAGTTAAGATATCTCTGTCTGGGACAAAGTTACATTACATTATATTTACCTGACACTTTTGACTTTTAACTTTCTCACTTTGACAATGTTGACACAGCTACAAGGGAGCAATTCAGGCTTAAGTGTCTTGCTCAAGGACACATCGACTGGGACCAGCACAGCCGGGGATTGAACCGCTGATCCTCTGATTGAAAGACGGACCTGCTAACCACTGACCCACAATCGCGATCAAAGTGCCAGTCCTGGAGCCCCGGCTAGACAAAGCCGGAATCTTTGCTTCAGTGGCGGTACATTGATATCATTACCTGCACCATGTAACCCTGTGGCTTTTATGATGTGGGACATGCAGTCTGCATTTGTGCCATGTTCAGTCCACGCACGAGGCCATAACTGTTACATTACAAATAAAGATTAAATATGTCAGTACAAGCTGAGAAAGAATCATCACGAATCATAAACTTCATCCAATAATGCTTTTAGTGGAAACAAAAAATCAACCGAGACAAACCCTCTGTGTAACCCTATGGGTGCGAGTTATAAATAAACTGATTTACTGACGTTAGTTAAGGGGCCTTTGACAGATAGCGAACATGTGACAACGTTTTCCAGTTCACAAGGCTCTGCTGCCGGGACAACAGAGGTGCCAGAGGGGTCGTGGCGCCTCTGTGTGGCATTGGACACGGGCTCCGAGATGTCACTGGGTCAGAGCTCATTGGAAAGTGGCCTTCACCCTCTTCAGCTTGTCCTTCATCTTCCGCGTTTGCCGCTCGCTCGTCTGCTGGAGGCCAGCGTCGCTGTCGGCGGCCAAGAGGTGGATGTCGGAGGTGGCGAGCCGGGCGATGCGACGCTGAAGGTAGGCCTGCAGCTCCCGGTCCGGGCTGTAGGGGTACACAGCCTCCTGGAAGGCGTGGACCTGACACACGACCTTCGCTATACTCCTGGAGCCGAGGACGGATGGGGAAATAAAGAAGAGAAGGGACAACATGAAAAGCAATTTTTCTTTATCATGGTGCATATCATACCTAAGTTTCCTTCCTGGCAGCGGCATTAGTTTTGTCTGTGACCTGATTTGGAGAGAGCGGGGATAACCCCGGCTCCATAGCAACCAGCTGCGTCTCCGCCTTTCCCTGCTCGATCTCCCGACCCCAGCATCTGGCTACAGCCGGTCGCCTCGCAGCATCTGTCCCGAAACCTTTTTTCCAATCAAACAGCATCCCACGGGCGCCATCTGGCGCAACGCTGGCACCCCAACCAACAACCCAATTCCCAACAGCTGTGCCATTACCATCCAATCGCCATTTGTCGCGACCTTGGCATCTGGTCGGCCATATTGGAGTGAAGGAAAAGGACACAGGGAAAAATGTGTCCTCATAGAGTTGGCCGACTTTGTCAGAGATGGATTCTCCGGGAGGTGGTTTGGGGGGGAGCTGATATACAGTTAATGACACTAACTCTACTGATATATTGTGTCACTGGATGGGACAGGTAGCAGGCTAATTTCACTGGCTAGATGTCTATTTCACCAATGTCCCACAAATGAGTGCAAATTACAGCATGCGGTAAAATCCTGGTTGTGTTAAATGACAGGGGGGACACCTGTTATAGGAAGGAGGTGGGGGACGTGTGTGTACGTGGCGCCAAAGACAACAACCTCTCCCAAAAAAAGATTACTGTTGATTTGCCAGGCGACTGTGGCTCAGTAGTGAGTCAATTAGAGGATCGGTGGTTCGATCCCCGGCTCCGCTAGCCCATGTTGATGTGTTTGGGCAAGACACTTAACTCCAAAATTGCTCCCGGTTTTTGAATGTGTGTGAATGTTAGCTACTGCTGATGTGCAGGTGGAACATTAGCTCCTCCCATCAGTGTATGCATATGGGTGAATGATGTCATGTAGTGTTAAAGCGCTTTGAGTGGTCGGAAGACTAGAAAAGAGCCATACAGGACCATTTACTATTTTAGGGAAGTCCAAAACTGTTCAGTTTCACAGTTGTGAACAGCAGCAGTTCATAGGCATTCAGATCTCACACTCCTGGGGTTGTATTCATAAAGCTCCATCGTTCAAAGAGTTTCTCCTCGTGACGGAATTCTAGGATTTAGGATGTTTTCTAAAAGTTCTCCCTTAAAGCTGAGACAAGATCCTGGGGAGACGTTATTCACACCAAGCATCTGGGCCTTTGAAAGAGCTCTTTCCAGATCAACAACGCTGCTTTCATAGACTGGCCAGCAATTGGAGAAAGTGATGAGGGCTGAGCTACAATCGTTAATATCAAATCAAACAGATTACGGACAGACTACACCAAGAACATAATGCCTCAGGTCACAGCTGTCGCCGGGCATAGAAAATTATCTTATTGCTTCCTCTGAAAAAAATAATTAAAGAAAATAGTCCTCTAGCTGTGTACGAAGACCAGAACTGCATCCATATCAATGATCTGTTATTCATAAAAATCACAGTCCCAAGTTAAGGGTCAGTGCTCTAGAAATTCAAAACATGGACTTTAAAAAAAAATGTGGTGGAGTAAGGCCATAAGAACGCCTCATGAATGTTTCGGATTCTATTTTTAATAGGCTGTGTGAACTGGATCAGGAATGAAACTCTTTCAGTAAAAAAGATCGACATTACCGATTTTCACCGATCTAGAAAGGATATTTTCTCCTCACCTGAGCTTGGTCCACTTGTAAGCTCCGGTAGTGAGCGTGAAGGCTCCGATCTCCAGCTGCTGGACGTGCATGGCCAGGATGTGCGTCGACGGCAGGGTGGGCCTCCTCCTCGCGTGTTCCCCTCCCATCAGACACAGGTCGTCACTCTTCAGAAACACCTGCGGACAGAGAAAAATGTATCCGCACGGTAAACTAACGAGTCCTTACTGGGATGGAACGTTTCAAAAAAGTTAAATTAAGCCAAAGTCTCAGGTACTTGGTACGTTAATAAGCAAGGCCAAGGTAGTGGTGCAATTAAAACATTTCTTTATTTAACCCGCTTCACATTTCAAAGCAGAGAGAGCATGCATGATTCTCTTTATCTACGGCCGGGCAGGAAAGTTGCCAGGATGGTGCTGCGTGTTGTTCGTCACGTCAGGTTCTTTTTTTTTGGGGGGGTGACTCTCAGATGCAGAGCCAGCTGTGAGCTCTCAGCACACAGGCGAGTTGCTCGGAGCTGTTTTTCTATTGATTTGTTTGCCCCGCAGCCCAGTTTCACAATATGTGACCAGCCCAGCTTTCAGTTACAAACAACATACGTGTGCACTTGCTCAAACACACCTGCACATGCACACGCACACGTGCACAAACACACACACACACACACCTGTACAGCTCGTAGCTCCTCCAGGATCTCGCACACCTTAGTAGACAGATGTTTCCAAGCCTGTTGGGAAGAAGGGAGGACGTTTTATTTAGTACTGTAGCTCCAAAAAAAATAGGTAATGCAACACAAGAGTCCATGAATACAACCCATGGAAATATGGAAATGTATTATATATATATATATATATATATATATATATATATATATATATATATATATATATATATTCTCGCCACGGGAGTCTTTTAATTGTATTTTTTTTCTTAATTTACTCATATTGACAACGACACTCCTCAGTGCGCTCGCACTCGCTACATCTTATTTTAATGCATTGAAGGCCATGTTCTCATTTGTGAAACTAATTAAATACCACCCAATTCTATCTCAACCAAAGAAAAACATTTAGCTGGAGGGCATCTGACTTATACAGAGAGTCGAGAGTTTGTGTGCAGGAGGAATTCATGAGATGCAGCCTTACTGGTAATTGCCTGACAATCACGTTCTCCAGACCTCCGAGGACCTGCATGGCGGTGGCGAAGTTCCTCGATTCGTAGCAGTGTTTCCCGATATACAGATACTTGGTCAGCAAAGCAACTTGTGTCTGCAAGAGATGGAGAGTTTGCAATGAAAAAAACAATTGCCGAACGAGGCAAAATGCTAAAATCTAGCCGGTCTTCACACCGGTGTGCTTTTTTTGGGGGGACTGCGAGAGGCTGCATGATGTCCACCGGAAAAAGAAAAGGATTTGTTAAATGGCAGATGCAGGTTAAGTTAAAACCCCCGAAAGCAATTCAAGCATATTTTTAAGTAACACGAAAGCAATCGAAATGAGCGGAAGTGTCATCGCTAAACTTTCAAGTTGGAGCCCTTGTAACCAGCTGATTGAAAGTAGCCGAACTGTCAGTTGAAGCGTGAATGATGAAAGCAGAAAAGTAACGTCAAGGAGGAGAGGCTTTTGCAGACCGAATCTGTAATTTGAAGTCAATCGTTTCACACGCGGACTCCAAGACCTTCGTCCAATGCTAAAGTTTCGGAAACAGATTGGAATTTTCTTTCTGACGAGCAGATTCTCTTTCCTGCTCACTATACATCCACGGGCCATCCACAGATTGGGGCGGGCGATGGAAGAACAGCCTGGATTTGGGGACGAAGATGAGACGTAGCCAGCTCTCGTTCCTCTAGGCAGCTAGACGATAAGCTAGCTTCCTGCTTCAAATCTTTAAATCAAAGAGCATAATAAAACACATCGGACTGAGTGTGCAAGCTTTCTGTGCGTAACGATTGTTACCGGATGACGGATGAAGAAACCCATACGAGAGAAATACGGCATTTAGAGGTGAAAGTAGAATTATCAGCTTGGACGTAAAGCACTTAAAAGTAGTTAAACTGTCAGTTAACGCTTGAAAGATGAAAGCTGAACACCAGAGAGTACAATGTAAATAGCTTCAGTGTCAGCCGGACTATTTGAGCCTTCATGTCAGTACGAGAGACCTTCTAATTGCATGCACAGATGTCTGAAATGTGTTGTGAAAAGTATACGAGGAAGTAGTGAAAAGGGTCCATAATAATACATTTTTAAATGTAATAGTTTCTCAGCTTTTTGTGAGAGAAATGAAAACCAATGAAATCCCTCGTTTAACGAAGAATTGCCTCAGGTTTTTTTATGTTCTGGTTTCTAACCGAGTCCGATGAGAAATCAAAGCAGAGGCTGTGTTTCTGTCCACCCCCCCCCCCCCCACACACCCCCACATCCCCCACTCCTTCCCCCAGCTCTCAGCTGACCCCCTAGCTTTCACTAGTTATGCCTTCTCTCACCTTGACGGAGTCACAGATGACTACTTCAGCAGAGATCCAGTTAGCGACACTGTCAGCATATGTGAGCAGCTGCTGGAGGCGGCCATCTGACAGTGTCTCCTCACGCACAAGTAGACCGCTGCCCTCTGCTGGCGGGATGTGCCGAGACACGTTCCTGGTGGAGGAAGGGGGAGTGGGGGGGATGACAAAAATGATTGAACTGATGGTTGAACAATTTGGACATGTCACCTTGGGCTTCAGGAAACAGTAATAGTTTGCTTTTGTTTTTTTAACCCCTTAAAAGTCCCCTTGGATGCTGTAGCGTGTTCAATGTGAAGGAGCTGGAATAGGAAGAGGTCAACTAAAATGGCAGAATAAAAAAATAAATAAACAATATTACTTACATATTACTCTTTGATTATAATCACCAACTGTATTTCTTTTAATTAAATTAAGAACAACATTTGTAACCGTTTCATTAGCGTATTTTAAGATTCTAACTTCAGGTGTTTTATGTCCTGGCAACAGAACAAAGCCCAGTAGCCCCAGTCTGAATGTCCCTTTATTCACATGGGGCATCTTGTTGTATTGAGTATATTAAAAAGTAGATTTATTACAAATCCCCTTTTGATTGAAAGAAAGGGGCTTGGCTGCTATTTGCCTGCCACTGTCTCCCATTCATTATGCTGGGCATGCCTAGCAGACTCTGCCACAGATACAAGATCTCCTTATGTAATAGTTCACTGTCACACAAATAAACAGGAACTCATAGACTGCAGAATGGGAGAATAAAAGGAAAGTAATCCTTGTACAAACAAAAAATCCAGACGAAATCAGAGAAACATAAAGGATGTAAATGCGTCCCTACAGGACACGAGGGCTCAGTGAATAGAAAGGATGTGGATCAAATGCTGTGGCCTTCACAGCTAAAGCACTGTACTCACCTGTTCGGGGTCGAGACCTTGTCCCTGATTCCTTGTATTCTGGAGTTGAGAAAATTAACCGGGTGACATCCTTGGAACATCTCCTGCAAAACAAGATGTGTAACTCCAGTGTTGGATCAACAGTTGACTGTATTCATCATGATATTCCCCCTTATGCATTTATAACGGCATGTCTCCCTCTAGTGGTAAAAATGGACAACAACAACAGCTCGAGGGCCAGGTGTGGGGAGCAGGCCTGTGCACCTTACCTGCTGCAGCAGGGTGAGCTGCCGGCTTACGTTCTGCGCGCCGCTTCCATGGCAGCTGAAGGGGAGCCACTCCTCACTCTGCAGGCGGCCGCTGGAGAGGTCGTCCACCAGGGAGCCGTAGCAAGGCATGGGCAGGACTGCGGCGAGGGTGAAGGCCATGTCTTTGGGCTCCACCACTCTGGAGAATCTCCACTGCAGAGTTGATCAAAAATAAATAAAAAGACAGGATTAATACAGGTTTCAAGTGGGGTGCTCTTGTGCAATAGTATAATTCATAAATGAGTACAACACAGTTCAAAAAGTCCTGATTTTCTCTCAATAAAAGTGGATTGTTTTGGTAGGACACGGTGTTTGCATGCGTGTTGTCCCCGACAGAAGAAAGAAAACGGGAAGAACAGAGTTTTTTTTTAAAGATTATGACAGATGATTATTAACAAAATACCCAAACAAAGCATAGCATGAGACCGACCTTCCTCCCGAGATCCTCAGTAGATGAATGTACACACGCAGAATCGTCCTCTTCCTCAAAGCTGATCAGGCTCCCTCGTCCTTGGATCCAAGTCGCACAAGGGGGGCTGTGGAGAGCGGCAAGAAGGGCCTCCCCTCGGCTGTTGACAGGAATCACCTGCGTGTGTGTGTGTGTGTGTGTGTGTGTGTGGGGGGGAGATATTTTTAGAGAAAAAAAAAGGTAAATTGACCTCCGTCGAGTGCAGAGCAAATTGCCTGCTTATTTAGGTGTTTACCTCGTCATTGAGGAAGTTTTCCAACGTATCCACGAGGCTGGACTTGGCTGTGAAGTCCACCTGTCTACAGTCCGTTATCCAGAACTGGAGCAGGTCCAAACTGCGATGGAAGACCTTCACACCGTCTCCCGACATGTCTGGACCTTGTCTGTCGGAAATCAAAAATTGTGGTCATGCAAGCAGAGAAAAAGTGTTTCATGCCGGGTGCTATTGTGGGGCGTTGCAGTTTGTAGTGTAGTGTGTTTTTTTCTTGGCATGCTGTACTGTGCATAGTTGTTTTTTTCACGAGTTACTGGGCGTATGGTACCTTGTGGCACAGGTGAATTTATCCATGATGAACTGCAGGAGCTCCTCGGGAGTGCAGAGGAAACGATAGACGTACAGGAACTGCTGGATGAAGCCCTCCATGGTAGCGTTTCTTCGACGAGAAACATAAATTAGGAGTCAAACGGTTCGCATGCTTTCCATAATAATTACAGTTCTGTCCTCTTTTTAGGAGAATTATCTGTTCATAAAAAAAGATAGATACTGTTTTAATTTAGCCCTGATTATATCTAGCATTTTAAAATGTTGTACAAAAGAACAGTGAGGGAGACATGTTCCTCCCATCCCCAGAGGGAAATGATCCTCTCGTTTAGTTCTGAGGGCGATTCATTCCGTAATTTGACTGAAACGCTAATATGCATGAGTCGAAAAAAGCCCCATCAACACCTCGAGAAGTCAAACAGAACAGCTTTGGCTCGAGGCGGTGTGGGAACTAAAAGTGGCTCCCTGCTTTACTGAGTTTTGATGCGGTTCCCTATGGCAACCGATACAAACCAGACGCTTAGGGGCAGCAGCAGCAGCGATACGTGTTTACGGATCAGCATTCGGGTTGGAACTAAATGTACGCAGATATTTAGGTATGGAAAATCCATACCTAAATATCATTGGAGGAGTAATAATAGTGTATTGTACATGTATTGTTGAGCTCATTAGAAGCGATACATATTAGTATTAAATAATAATTATGCCAATATTCTATATTTAGGCTGCAGAGCAGCGTCCAGTTCCAACAACAACAACAAATAAAGTGGGTTTTTTAGGCCTCGTTGGTTTTTGTAGACACTTTTCAACATCCAACCACTCACTGATTTGCTGAAAGACCAAATGTGTAGATATTTGTTTTAGATCATATATCGTGGACGAGGCTTGACTGTGTGTTGCATCTCCTTGGATCTCCTCTTGCCTTTTCCCCTAACCTCTTGAACTGCTTCCAAGCTGCCGGGACGGGGGCCTGGCGCAGGGGATTGTTTGGCCGCTGGAGAAGGTCACTGGTTCACCCCCAGATCGCTGCACTTTTTTAGACAGGAAACAGAACTTTGGCACCCGGAAGATGCTGATGACCCCCACCCCCCCGGTTGGAGGCACACTGCTACAAAGTCTCTCTTCGCCTTTGTTCCCATCCACGCAACATCACTCAAGTAAACACACACCTACACCACTGGTTTTACCGGTAATTACATCCCATGGTTTCCCCTCCTGGTTTTGGGGCTCATTAGCGTTGTCTTTATTTCAATAAATGTCTTATTATTTGCTCTCCGCCTGCGCCTCGCTCTCTTTTGTCATGGCTCCAGAGCCAAAGTCAAAGGT
Source organism: Cyclopterus lumpus (assembly GCF_009769545.1). Classification (NCBI taxonomy): domain Eukaryota; kingdom Metazoa; phylum Chordata; class Actinopteri; order Perciformes; family Cyclopteridae; genus Cyclopterus; species Cyclopterus lumpus. Next base: position 19,466,203 of record NC_046980.1, on the reverse strand, counting down.
CTTTTTCATTTTCTTTGGTGTAATTGGGCAGTTGCCTGACCCGAGTCCTTTGTTGCCGTTATTATTAGTCATCAGAATTTTTGCCATCATTTTTCTGCCAACTACTCTCATTATATGATTAATTTCTGTCATCTGCATTGAATGTGTTCTAACTCATGCTCTCCCGAAGGTTTCCCACCGTTAAATTAGTTTTATGGGGGAGGTTTTCCTGATCCGATGTGAGGTCCCGGGATAGAGGATGTCGTATGTGTACAGCTTGTAAAGCCCTCTGAGGCAAATTTGTAATTTTGGGCAACACAAAATAAATTGCACTGTATTCATCAATGATACCTGGCATAGAGGTAAGCCATGAGGCCCAGAGGAGTCCCAGCTTGCAGAGTGCTCTTCCCTTTGCTGGTCCCAAAGCTCAGGCAAGACGAGTCCTCAGACTGGAAGTCCAGAGAACCGGGTCCACAGACAGCCAAAGCAGGCAGCAATGAAACCTCCAGACCCCACTGGTCCACACACAGAATCTGCAGAAATGCAGGAAAACGACATAAAAGAACAGAAGATTCGCGAAAAAGTAGTGTTGGCAATGGTGGTACTTTGTAAGCACCTCAAGATACTTCTTCACACAATCTAAGAAGACCACTTTGGATCGGAGCTCCTCGAGCTGGGACTTGAGTTTGGACAGCATCAGCTCGTTGTCACCTTTGGGTGACACACACAAACACACGCACACATACGCACACACGCACACACGCACACACGCACACACACACTTTTAGAGATCATATTTGAGAGTTTTCTGTATACTAGGAGGGTTATGAAATGGACACCCAACCTTTGTTTTTCCTCTCTTGTTGAATCAGCTTCTGGAAGAAATTTTTCGTCTTCTTCAGATTCCTTGTTTCAATCGTCAGCTGCTGCTGTAGCTCCTGTTCAGAAAGATAAATCACGCAAAATCACGCAAAAAGGGGCCGTAAAACACAACAACACCGCAAGCCTTTCAGCTGTTTCCACTGCGTATGCAGCAGCATTTCTATGTTCCCTTCTTTCAGCCCTCTTCTTCTCTCTTCACCGTGGCGACAAGAACGCAGCAGCTTCTTATAAAGTGAAACGGGCAAGAAGTCGCAGCAGCGCGACTCTTGAAGCCGAGTTATTATCCGTCACACAAGAAGCGGCGGGGGTGTCAAAGGTCTGCAAACACAATGTTAATATTCTTTTACAAACTACAGTACAGTTACTTTTGCCTAAGGACTAAGTTCAACACATTCATATTCAAATCCAGTGTGGAGAGAACAATATGCCAATTATCTTTAGGTCCCCCACGTGTTCCAGTCCCATTCACCCCGAAGCCTCGACCTCGGCCCCACTTCATTACAGATAGGGAAAACAAATTCAGAAAAGCCGACCATGTGAAGGGATGAAGGAGGAAAAGCACGTGGATGAAACACAGCAGACAAAATGAACAAAGAATGGAAATAAAAACACTAAATGGAATCGCAGTGGGGCATTTCCACTCTGCATTCTATGGAAATATACCATTAATCTGCTCTTTTTCGTTGTTGTTAACAACCTGTCCCATGTCTCTTTTTGTAAAAGCATCTCCTGCCTATTGCTGGATCATTCTTTTCCTTTAGAAACACACCTTTTTGTTGACGTAATCGAATCTGATGAATGAATAATGTCGCCTGCGGTTTGTTCAAAAGGTCAAACATGACTCACTGTGCAGTGAGCGCCACAGGTCCACCCACCTGGGATTTCACATCCAGACACGGTGAGCCCATGTGCTGCCCCAGACTCATTGCGTACTGGATCACCTCGGGGCCAAAGCACTCTTCCTCGAAAAAGGCCAAGGCCCAGGCCGGGCCAAAGCCGAGGCCCGGCCCCTCCGCTCTGTACCCGGGCGAGACGGGTCGCTCTGACACCAGGGAGTCACTGTCCTCCATGTCCTCAAAGCAGTCGGGGCTCGGCCGCCCTTCCTCCCTCCCCGGCGGAAGCTCTGCTTCAGAGGGGCTTTCATCGCTACCGCCCGCTGATTCCTGCTCGCCTCCCTCCATGGCTGCCGCTTCAGGACTGTCGGTGCTCATGCCTAGACCCGTAAACAAGAACAGTGGAGCGAGAGAGAGAGAGAGAGAGAGAGGGACTGAATCACATGGAGATTTAAAAAAAAAAAAAAAAAACAACAACCAATAAACTGTCAAGAAAAAACTAATTTTCACAGATCCAGAGGTGGTGGTGGGGGTATCTGTTGCCAAGTCATGGGTGCACAATGCACGCCCTGTTTGAACATCGAGCAGTTCGAGTCAAACCTCAAACTATCAGCATTTCTTTATCATGAGTATCTTGTGAGAGATTGTGATCAAGACCACATGTCTGGCACAATAGCCCAACAAAAGCAGATGCTGAGTTTGCTGAATGTTGCTCGTCAGGTATGAGTCCCCGATGGGGGAAAAAAACCCAGAAGAGTTTGCTAGCATGCTTTTTGGACTCTCATGAATGTGCTTCAAGTCTTAAGAACAGCATCCGAGAGCCCGTCACAGCTCTCATTCAGCCTGCAGCCAAATTAAGTGGAATATATCAGAACATCACAGTTTGGTTGGGGTTCAATTGGATGTATAAAATAAGTTGTTTTTCTTCTCATTTTTATATTAATACAGCAGTATCTAAATGAATCCTGTGAACCGTAATATGTAATGAGGTATGTGAACTTTACTTGATAAAGGAGAATTAAATGGAATGAAATATTTTACAGATAAAGACTATTAAAATGTGACGCACAGATACAAATTATATTCACACATGCTTTATAATTAAGTATTATATATTATTATTTGTTATACAAAATGTTTATATAACGGTAGAACATTCATTTGAATTTGAATTGTAATGGAGTATTCTTTCTATATCAAAAATATCTATAACAAAAATGCATATAATAATGCAGGGCATATAAAAAAACTGCTTTTTAACTATATTGTTTGACAAAGAATACAAATAAAGTCCTCTTTGAGATTTAAACTCAGGTTTTGCCACATCTCATATTTTGTATTGATCGGACTACCTGCCAGATGAACCACGATGTGCATTTCATAAACATGAAAGTGGATCCAAGGATGAACGGACATCAGAACTCAACCCAATAAGTAATTATTACACACTGTGACATTAAAAGACTTGGTCTTTGATATATTGAGTATCCAAGTCTGTATCTATACCTTGAAACATGCAGCGGCGACTCTCCTCTGATCTTAAATCGAAATCCTGGAGCGCAGCCTCCTGTCCTCCATGATGGGGCAGGGCCTCGGCTCCCTCCGTCCAACGACCCACAGCGGCAGGATCGGACGTGCGAATGTTCCCATTCAGGTCGAGATGACCGCGCAGGAGAACTTCTCCCTCCCCTTCCCGGACGGTGGCTCCCGAGGGTGGAGTGAGGGCTGCCCTTTTCACAGCCTTTGATGGAGGCTGCTCATTAGAGCCACTGCAGAAGAAAACACACACACACACACACACAACAAGTTCAAAGCAAGACACAATGACCACTTAGAACCACAAAGAACCATGACAATATGTGTGTATGTGTCAGAAAAAAACAAAGCAGCCAAAACCAAATAGTCGACAAAGTTGAGCAGCGGTTTACTGATTTAATGTGAAAACGCAGGAGAACTCGCCGCAACAATCACCGCACAAAAAAAGCCAACTCACTTCCAACATGCACTTGCAAAACCACACCAATGGATCGATCAATAAAATGGAATTGCAGCGGGCGCTGTCCGCTCCGTCAGCAGAGCCTTGGAGCGAGACATCTCTACGCGAAGCTGTGATGTCTCCCGGCCGCGGCAGATTAAAGGGTTCTCTCTCCACAGATTGCCCACAAGCATAAGAGCGTTGTGTCGGCCAGATGAAAAGACACCTGTGTTAACTGGATGAGCTTGTCCCTCCACTTACATTTAGATGGCGACTTATGCAATCTGCTGCCTTCATTCATCCCTCCCCAAAGCATATCAATAACAACGCAGAAGAGGCTTTAAATGCTTCAATGTTTGCCATACATCCTGCCCACACTTCATATCAGTTACCATAGGGACCGTGCGGGCTTCATGTATGAAGTGCATCTTTCTATTAATTAAATTCAGTTTATTTTGTATAGCCCAGAATCACAAATTACAAATTTGCCTCAGTGAGCTTTACAATCTGTACGACATCCCTGACCCAATTAATGCTAATTTCAATGCAGTGTATTAGTGTGTAGAGGAGGCGGAGGAGGAGGAGGAGGAGGAGGAGGAGGAAGAGAGGTCATGGTGAGCTCGGGCTGGGTCATTCTATTCTTCAGAAGGCACATATGAATACATTTTCTTTTTAAATCTGACCACAAGCAGCCCTGGCTGATTTATTGTTAACAAGATATATAAAGATATATAAAGAAAACCGTGCTGATTGTAACTTTTCACATATTTCACCTGTAATGAGCGATGGTACTGCCGTGGCCTGCGGGCGGATGCGGGCGGCCACCGGTAACCAGTGAAAGTCGTGCAGGAGCGGAGTAGTGTGGGTACATTTCGGGAGGTTAAAGACCAGTCGAGCTGCTGCATTCTGGGTGAGCTGTAAAGGTCGATTGGCATTAGCAGGTAGACCTGCCTGGAGGGAGTTACAGTAGTCTAGACACGAGATGATCAGAGCCTGGACCAGAACCTGTGCTGCCTTGTGAGAAGGGGTCGTATTCTCCTGATGTTGTACAGCATGTACCTACAGGAGCGTGTTGTTGCGATAATGTTGGCAGTCAGGGAGAGTTGACAAGTGTCACACCGAGGTTCCTGGCAGTCGGAGTCGGGGCCAACACTGAGTTGTTGAAGGTAATAGTCAGGTCGTGGGTGGGAGAGCCTTTTCCTGGAAGGAAAAGTAGTTCAGTCTTGTCAGGGTTAATTTTCAGGTGGTGTGCAGACATCCGCTGAGAGATGTCGGTCAGACAGGCAGAGATTCGTGCTACCTGTGTTTCAGATTGGGGAAATGAGAGGATCAGTTGGGTGTCATCAGCGTAGCTATGGTAGGAAAAGCCATGCGAGCGAATTACAGAGCCGGGATACTTGTACAGAGAGAAGAGGAGAGGACCAAGGACTGAGCCCTGAGAGACCCCAGTAGTGAGAGGACAAGGCTCAGACACAGATCCTCTCCAGGTTACCCGGTAAGTGCGGTTGTTGAGGTAGGATGAGAAGAGGGAGAGCGCAGTGCCTGAGATACCCAGGTCCTGGAGGGAGGACATGAGGATCTGGTGGTTCACTGTGTCAAAGGCAGCAGAAAGGTCTAGAAGGATAAGGACAGAGGAGAGAGAGGCTGCTCTAGCAGTGTGAAGCTGCTCAGAGACAGCAAGGAGGGCAGTCTCAGGTGAGTGGCCTGCCTTCAATCCAGACTGGTGAGGGTCAAGAAGGTTGTTATTGTGGAGAAAGGAGGAGACTTGGTTAAAGATAGCTTACTCTAGAGTTTTGGACAGGAAGGGGAGGAGAGAGACAGGTTTGTAGTTGTTGACTTCAGATGGGTTGAGAGTGGGTTTCTTCAAGAGAGAGTTAACTCTTTGCCTCCTTCAGAGAGTTAGGGAAACAGCCATTTGAGAGGGAGGTGTTGAGAAAGGGAAGATGGTTGGGAGCAATAGACTGGAGAATGTACACATGACATCTATTGCTTCTGTCCATCCGGGGAGAGGGATCCTCCTCTGTTGCTCTCCTGAAGGTTTCTTCCCTTTTTTCCCTGTGAAAGGTTATTTTTGGGGAGTTTTTCCTGATTCGATGTGAGGTCCTGGGACAGGGATGTCGTATGTGTACAGATTGTAAAGCCCTCTGAGGCAAATTTGTAATTTGTGATATTGGGCTATACAAAATAAACTGAATTGAATTGAATTGAATTGAGAATGTGAGATGGGATGGGGTCAATGGGGCAGGTGGTTGGGCGGGCAGAGGTTACCAAGGTAAGAACTTGATTGGGAGACAGGGGGGTAGAAGAGGAAAGCGAAGGGGAAGAAGATGAAGTTAATGGAGGTGTAGTTATAGAAGATGGATTAGTAAATGAGGAACGCATGTCATCTATCTATCAACAATATATAAATCAGGGCCAACAGTCAGCATTCAAATCTGTTGATTTCTTTTTAAAGATTCAAGGATTAATTGTTGATTCTTTAAAATGCCTTAATACCTAGATGTCAAATAGGTGTCTGAAGCCCTACTCACAGTGTGGACGGGCTGGAATTAACCAGGCAGTGCAGTACACCGAGCAGGTCGTCTTCCCAGTACAGATGGCTGAACCTCTCCTTCACAACACTGGCAAACGTGTGGTACTGGAAGTCCTTCAAAGAGAAGATGCACTCTCCTCGAAGAAAAAAAGAAGAAAGAAAGCGGATCTTCTAAATGAATACGTCTTCAGAACTAAAAAGGCAGGGCTGATGGACTGGGTCCTTGTTTTGTCGTTTCATGAAAGAACGGCTAGAGTGAAGCAGTATGCAGACTTTTAAACTGCATTTTGCAAATTGTAAAATAATTGTGATATTCGTCATGGCTATGTCCTCATGTCCATTGTCCACATGCCCATCGAGCGAAAGCTCTCCGTTGAGCAGCGCAATCACCTCCTGCAGGTTCCAGGTGGCCTTTCGGGGGGATGGACTCTGAAGGAGGCTGGTTCTCGCCCGGTGTCCCTGGGTTTGTTGGTACGCTGAGCACACCACAATCCCGGGGTCCAGGCCTCGCGGGCGCATCCAAACAGTTGATGAATGGGCCGTCGGTGCTCTCCAGACCGGCGATTAGTCCCTGCAAAGGCTGCGGTACGAGGGAGAGATTTATATCCAACCCAAGGAGAGACTGGGGGGCCGTGACCCGCTCAGGCACTAGGGCGAGATGGCCCGTCGTGGGATCCTGACGGAAGAGGAAAATGTTCAAACTGCTGCAACCGCCGAGGTCAGCGGGTAACGTCGGAGGAAGAGAGACTTCAACACAGGAAACATCGGGGAGCGTGAAAGCATAGTGGATCGGAAAGTGGTCGCCGGAAGTTGTGGTTATGACCGTCTGATAGACGGGCGACTCCTGTGCACGCGGATCAGGTTCATTCTGTGCAGGCCATGCGTGAGCAGAGTGAAAGTGGAGAGTGGAGTCGAGGTCCCTGTCCTCCATGGAGTCACTTTTTGTCCTGTAAAATGCGCAATCCCTAATGAGCTGTGTCCTTTTTAAAGCCAAGGTAAGGTAAAAGTGTTCCTGCTCTCTCTTCTTTTCATTTCTTCTTTTTAACATCTTTTCGTAATAATTTCCCCTATACTGCTTAACATCTGAGGAAAAAGGCATATTCCCTTTCTTGCTGAGGTTTCTGAGGAGACTGATGCCACTCTCAGATGTTAGCCAAATAGCTGAGCTTAGCATGAACACTTGTGGTTCATCTATCTAATGTATACATAGAGCAAATGTTTTCATTGTCGAGAGGTGGATTTTTAAATATTTCTTTTTACAACCTTTGTAGAGTGCCAGGCTACCCGTTTCCAGTCTTTGTGCTAAGCTAAGCTAACAGTCTTATCATTGAATTAACTCTCAACAAGAAAGCAAAAGCCAAAGCATGTGGCCAAAATGTAAAAAGAATAATTCAAATATTATGAAATTGCTTTTACCTCAAAAATTGCTTTTAAAAAAACTGATGCATCACTATTATTAAAAATAAATAAACAATCGAGATAATAGATGAACATCCTACCCTTCAATGGCAGCTCCATGGTGCTGGCTCTCATCCCCGTCCACTGAGTCCTCCTCCTCATTTGTCAGGATGATGGGGGTGAAGTGTGTGGCAGTGGAAGTGAAGGCCTCTGGGGGTTGGAGGTCTTTGCTGACTGCATAGCTGTGGGGAACAGGGCCAGGCACAGGAGCCAGTCGGCTCTCAGAGGCCATGGGCACAAAGCCTACACACAGTTACAACAACGCCAGAGACAATATCACGGATATTGTCTCATGCAGTGAGAATTACACAGGAAGTGGCAAATATTAGTAAAGAGCTGCTGCTTTTTGGCAAGATTCCAGTTGAACCCCGTGCTCACTTATTTCCTGCATCTCTGATCATCTCCGGTGATCACCAAATTGATTTAAAGGGTTCTTCCTAATATTTGGCAACATACTGCACATTTCAAGGTAAACTGCATTGCATGAGGGTCATTCATACCAATGTAAAGATGTATTACCGCGGTTTCGTGCAGACTCTTCGGATGAGCTTTGTTGAGTGTCAGCTGCACTCAAATCATCTGCGTCTATGGATTTGGAGGCTGGCTGAAAGAAAATGCACTTGGTTGGTTACAGTAAAAAAGAGATCCTGCCATTGATTTGAAATTTTAAAAAAAAGTTGTAAATTCAACGTGGGGAAAACAAAGGGACCATTTACCGGGTGAACTCGGCTGATGAGGTCTTTCCACACGGCCTCAGCGTTTGTCCCTCGACGTGATAAGTAGTCACAACAGTTCTGCAGACACACACACACACACGTCAGAATCAATTTGTGCCCTTATTGGCAATAAAACATCCAGCGTTTGAAAGATCAACAGCTACTTGACTGACAGCATATAAATATGTTCAATATTCTTTTGAAGGAGCCCTTTGTTGACAAAATGGCACAGCACTTACATACAAATTAGATTATCTATATTTAAATCACAAGTGAGTTTCTTTCAAACAGGACACGTCTATTTTGATATGCAGAAATCCAATCAGGCCATATTTACAGAGAACTTTTCATTTAATGAAATGCAGTTCAAAGTGCTTCACACAGCTTCTCACTGCGAGACAGAAAAGACAGAAGGGCAAAATAAAACCAAGTACCGTTTATTAAAGAAATGTGCTTTTCTTTTGTACCCAATCCCAGGAAATTATGAATAAACATGATTTTCTCTGCATGTTCTTCGTCTTCAGTTAGTCAGCGTGCTGACATTTATGAATGAAGTTCTGTCATGGGCATCAACTAGTAATAGTCAATCTGACCAGAAGTTAACCAGGAGACTCAGATATTTTACTGAAGTAAGCATAGCAATATTGCAGTGTAAAATGCTCGGTTGCAAGTAAAAGTCCTGTATTTGAAATATTACTCAAATAAAAGTATGAGCATGAGCATATACTTGAAGTATCAAAAGTAAACGTAGGGCCGCTCATTATAGAAAATGGCTGACAATATTATTGAATTATAATTAGAAGCCTTAATGTGTTCATCACTTTAATGTTGCAGCTGATGAAAAAAAGGTGGAGCTCATTTTGATGACTTTATATATATACTGCTGGGTAGTTTAATCTATAATAATACTACATAATTCATTAGTTGAGTACATTCTTCTATTATCAGTCTGAATCCGCTAAGCAACGGATGGAATAAGAAAAAAATAAATAGTAGTAGAGTAAGAATTACAATATTTCCCTCTGAGATGTGATGGAGTAGAAGCAAAAAGTACCATAGAATGGAAATACTCTGAGTACAAGTTGACTACTGCTATGCCTTAAACGCCTATTTAAGTACTTGAGTAAATGTACTTAGTTAGTCACCACATAAATACATTCAATAACTGCTCCAGTCAAAACATGTGATAGCAGTACTCAATATCATACATTTACATTTTTCAATGATTAGAAAATGTTTTGTATAAATAAGGGGCCAGAATGCATAAAACAAACATCACAATAGAAATCACAAAACCAAAGCGATTCTTTAAGTAAAACTGTGATTTTTTTTCTGTAATTCTATCGCCATTTAAAAAATTGTCAGATGAATTGTGCCTAAAAAAAGATGCCGACGGGCCACATATGAAGGATCTTGTCTGCCAGTAATGCTTCTATTTATATGTTTATGTGAAAACAAAAGCAATACTCTTTTCGCCGTGGCGATGGTCGGTCTCTCGATGGGCGTCCTCTTTGCCATCTCCAGCAGCAGTGTCTTCAGTCTGCGAGGCATCGCCAGTTTTTGATGAGGTGATAAACTGAACTTGGCGGTCGCCCAGAGAACAGCAGCGACCCCATAGACACAAACCTGAGCAGAGACAGAGACGAATAGAGGATGGAGGAAACCTAAAAGGCAGAGCACATTACTGATGACAGTTAATTTTTTTTTAAAGATGAATTGAGGCACACAAACCTTCTCAGTGACAATTCCATGTTCTTGATATTCTGGAGCGAGATAAAATGCATCTCGGGATCCTGCAGAGGACACAGAAAGTCAACAAAAGCCTGCGGGTGCCGGCGCCTTGTAAACTTGTGTAAAGAGTGCATTTTGTGTCAACATCTATTTTGTATATGTCAGAAACTAAATAGGAAAAAAAAGAAGCGAAAGATGGAAGAGTCCAAGGCTGCTCAGCCCACGGCGGATAGAGGGAACCTACCGATGTTTTTAGGCTTCAGGAAAAGAACTTCTCCCTTGCAGCCAATGTGCAGCGTGTCCGGGCACAGGTAGGCTAATGACGAAGAGAGGAATCAGCTGCACGGTACGATTGCGGGGCGACAAAATCAAGTCAAGCCACGCCACATATCATTTGCAGCATTTTTTAAATTCTCCTTCGGCCAGCCCATGGTTTGATGACAGAAGGGCTTCAAATCACCTGGAAAGTCAATGTAGGTCTGCAGTGAGGACAGACAGGTGTAGCACAGAGCCCAGAGCTCATTGACCGTCAGCCTCCGTCCACACCGAGTCAGTAGCTCTCTCAGAGAGACCCACTGGATAGAACACAAAGAACACATGGGAGTTGAAAAGAGGAATATGTGACACTTAGGAGCTTCAGCCCCAAGTAGGCCGAACTAACTCAAACTGAAGTAATCCTCCCTGACTCCTTCAAATCTATATGAGGGTTCAACCCTTCATCCCCTTTTAAAGATTGATACAGGCCCGTTACTGTGGTCTACCTACACGATTACTCATATATGAGACTTATATATCCACACACACATACATACATACATACATACATATATATATATATATATATATATATTCATGACATTGGAAATAGGGATACAAAAAGAAGTAGAAATAGTTGCCAAAACATTATCTTAAACAGTTGCTAACTTCCAGATTCAGAGCATATCACCAACAGTGCCAAACCCTGGCAACAGTGCTGACTGAGCTAACAGGGTTTCCAGAACAGCAGGGGACACGGCCGCGAGAAACAACCGCTGTCTAACCTCATCCTGAGACTCTTTGTTGAGGCACAGCATGCTTTTAGTCATGTAGTTATTGGGAACATAGAGGCTGCGGTTCAATGTGGAGCTCTGGTCCTCAGACGAGTCCTGTTCCATTTCCAGCAGGGGGGTGCAGGAAGATGGCGAATCCAGGGTGCAGTCCCGAGATTCACACCCATGGCCCCCTTGGATCCTTGTTTCCCCGCCGCGCCACGTCTCCGCCACTTCCTGGTTTCCCCGAGACATTCGGTTGCCCCAATCCTCAGCGCTGCCGCGTAAGTACGACTCACAGGAGCGGCCCTGGTCGAGTCTTTGAAGCCTGTCGCTCCATGCGGACGCGCCGCTCGAGCGCTCGTCCGCTCCTATCTCCGTGAGGTCGGACACGGGCACGCTGATGTCTCCGTGGGTCGGCGGGAACGGACAAGGGGGGTTGTTGGAGTCTGGGACGGAGCAGGAGCGGTTCAGGGCCCCCCTCACCCTGCTCGGCCTCTGCTGGGCTCTCATTCTCACTGGGGAGCTGTTGTGGGACCTGCAGTCCAACTCGTCGGCCAGGATCACGCTGTCTGCTTCCCCACCGTCTGCATCCTCCGTCCAGAGAGAGGAATCCCAGCCGCCGAACACCTGCAGATTGAGTTGGGATAAGATTGTCGTCTATTGCTGTCGTCTATTGCTGTTTTACATTATCAAGTTTTGAATTCAGTATCGATCCGCAGACAATTTGTGAACACGTTTAAAGCCACAGGACGTAACGTACCTGCTGCCGGGACAGACCGTTTGCTTTAACAGAAATGCCAGCGCACAGGTCCTTGGTATTATCATCCGAGCTCGGCCTTCTGAGCAGACATCTGGGTTTGGGATGCTGCCATCTTGCCTCCCAGGAGCCTTCCTGTCCGTCTGTGGGATGATACAAAAAGGGGGCAATTAGCACCGCGGGGGAAGCTCAGCGGAGACCCAAATGGCGACGCCTACGTTGAGATGATTTTTTTTAAAAGGACCTTGAAAGGTTGACACTGATTCGAGGGAGAGCACCCGTCGCCCAACAGAAGACAGCTTCCGGCCCACAGCTGCAGGGGAGGTATGAGACAGCCGTGCTTCAGCCAGACATAGGATGTCCTGTGGGAGGATCACACGTGCCGGGTTGTCTTAAAAGAAGGATTATGTTAACTCTCAACAAGAAAGCAAAAGCCAAAGCATGTGAGGCACAGAGGCAAATCTGTCTTGCTTTAAGAACATAATTGTATCGTATTATGGATTTCCACTCGATGATTCACCTATTTATCGCCATTATGAGTTATTATTTTGCATTTGTTACAGGATAATATTTCTGTTTATGCATGCAGTTTTCTTTCTTTCTTTATTCTGCATATTGCATGAAGAACAAACTCAGAATGAAACCCCTCAAACCCGTGCGAGGTGTCTTCAGATGAATATACCGCACACCCAGGCGTGTATTTCATCACACGAAATGCCCGACGAAGGTCACCTGCTCGACAACGCAGCTATTCTACAAATCCATCTGGCGTGTAAACAGTGAGCGAGCGTTGTCACGCATTCTCCCACACGGCCATCTGTGCAGACGTTTCATTCATTACCGCTCTGTGTAAAGAAGTGAAGATGAGTGCGCTCTCTGAAACGCACTTCCAAAATGCACCGCTCTGCTGAGGTAAATTATTGTGACACATTGTGAGCAATTTCCTCTTCAAGTCACGTAACAATCCGGTGATCTTTTCTTTCGCATTTTGCGAGAGACACTTTGAGCTGCATTTTGACACTTGATCGCTCAAGAGCACTCACTCACTTTCATGCAGCGCAAATGAGTTCATCGAATACAGCAGTAATGTGTGATTCTAGTATATTCTGTGGTCTTGTTTGTGTAAGGCCATCACCATCCATATCTTTGGGTCATGAATGGGACTCCAAAGGTAAATTAATTCATTATCTCTGGCAGACGTAAGCATGTTCATGCATTCAATTGGTGTCCGTCTGTCCACGGCTAATCCCCCATACTACTGGACCAATCTGCCTGGCTCATTTTTAACTGTATGCTCAAGGACCTCTCGTGGTTGCGGTGATTTACACTTTTTTTAAAACATCTTTTTTTGACTATTTTATACTGTCATTGACTTCTCTCTTTTTGAACCAGCAACAAGTGCATCAGTTGCAAAAGGCCTTTGTCGTGGCTCCAAAAACGATCAATGAATTAAATTTGGGTTCATTCTGGACCGGAAGATATGCAAATTAACTCCATACTAGATATGTTATGCTATCCATTAAACTCAGGCACAATACAAGATGAATAAATCCCTGTTTGTTGTTATCTTGGCCATCATCTTGAAATCTAAGGGAGCTAGGAGGGACAATTGAGTGATTTTCAACTGCTTTGTTTGGGAGGGGAGAGGGAGACACCTAGTGGAGATCTGCTGGAGTGCACTTATCTCGTTTCTCTGTTTTATGCCTATGTTAGTTAGGGTTTTATGCATTTTAGATTTACTTTGTGGCTGAGTGAACAGAAACTGCAATAATAACGTGTGCATACTTATCACATTATTATTTAGTTCATTTATTATGTCTTACTTTCTAATTTTACTTTAAAACAAGGTATTTTTTATCACTTAATGATGACAATAGTCTAATTTAAAACCTAACCATACATTTGCAATTATTTTATTTTGGACGCTTGACTTCCCTTTTTATCTAGATACCGTGACAACGCAGCTGCTCGAGTGAGATCCTCCAATTATTCCACACTTATCACACCTTTCCTTGACTCGCTCTGGCAGTTAAGTGCGGTCGGCGGGGTTGCCGTTACCTGCAGCAGAGGCCTGTCCTCGGGCTTCTCCTCCTGCATCTGCTCCAGCAGCCTCTGGATTTCTACCCCCAGCTGTGCCTCCAGCTCTGGCTCGATGACAAAGTTCAGTGCGGCAGAGAGCGTAGAGCCCAGAGAGTAAACATGGCCCTGTAGCCGGGTGTGAAAGGAAGAGAAAAGGCCATCATCATCATCATCATCATCATCATCATCATCATCATCATCATAAGGAATTAGCTGCAGCTGAGATCAGAAAGAAAACAAGTGAAGACTGTGTTTCGACAGAATGCCGAATTAGAATGCACAGTTTATTTTTGAAACGTGGTTACATAAGTCCACTGTGAATGTGTTCGTGTTAAGGCGAGAACAGAGACACCGCCAACGGAAGCTGCGCGCTCCGCGGCGGTAGCCAACAGCTTTAGGAGGCAGCAAGGAGGATTATTATTTAGAGACCTTTCGTCCAGCAGACACAGATGTGGAGCAAAGTGTCTAAAGATGAAGGTAAACGTTACAGAGGTCCACTCTGTATATACATTGTGTAATTGAACATTTATTAGTCATCGATGAAGAACGCAAACTTATAAGACTAGAATTATCGCCTCCCAGCTGCATGCCACCACCTTTACATCCGTGTGTCTGCCCAAAATGCTATCCCTTTATCATTTTATCCTCTCAGACATTTGTGTGAAATTGTTATAATTAGCAAATTAATTCTTGAGACATGGCCAAAAAAAAGGTTTTGGATGTGGATGCTTGTGCCACATTTCAAGGTATTCCCTCCGAGGTTATCCCGGAGATATCGCGAGAATAGAACGGACGGACAACCTGAAAACGTGATGTCACTGACGTGGAGACATTAAAAAAGGACCAAGTGAGATAACTGCAGCAGCAGAGACGATCTATACACACATTGCACGGCACAGACACACTCACAAAAGTTACAACCAGATCTTCCTCGTCTCTCATGGGATACAAACGAGGGCCCACGAGAGGATAATTCTATTTTATTTTAACTGACTGTCTTTGTTATTGTATTCTGGTCTGAAGACTCATCCGTTCAGACTGCTTCTTGGGCCATAAAATAGATAAATAATAAAAAATATATAAAAAATGTCTTAAAATGTCATTTGCTGAGGTTGAAAAGTTACATTTTCTTGTAATTAAAATTCACCCAGGAAAAAAACCTTTACAAAGACAAAAAGTGAGAGAGAGCGAGAGTAATAATTAAACCTGATCCAAAATCAGAAACACTCCGTAACAAGCACAACCCATGCATGTTCGAGCGCCGCCGCCTGCTCCACATTACCAGCTGGAGTGTTTGAGGGGGAGGAGAGAGCGACCATCGCCGCTGTGACTGCGTGCAACTGGGGCCCGGGTTTAAATTTATAAAGTCCAGGTGGCATCTCTCACCTCGAACGTGCTGCCCGTGTTGTCGAACTCAGGGGGCACGAAGGAGCCTTCGGGATCATCTGCAAAGGAAACAAAACACGTCAATTAACTGCGCCATTAAACACGCCGGAAAAGCGACAGAGAATAAACGGCGTGTTAGCCGAGAGAGAGAGAGAGAGAGAGAGAGAGAGAGAGAGAGAGAGAGAGAGAGAGAGGAGGAGGGGAGTAAAGTGGGTCATGACAGATCTGTTTGTCTGCTGGAGTTATGATGTCCCATTGTTGTTAGGCCAATCTCCTCTCCTTCATAGCCATTTTTTCTTCTCTTCCCTCTCCTACACTTTCTGTTTTTATATCCTCACCTCTTTTCTTCCTTTCCTCCCTCTACTCTCCTCTTTTCCTGACTTGCTTGTTATTATTATTTCCTCTCTCCTTCCCTTTCTCTTGTTGCTCTCTCACCTTCTTTTTTCTTTCCTTTACTATTACATTACTATTTTTCCTTTACTTTTTTCTCCCCTCATCTTTAACTTCCTCTCCTCCTTTGCCTTTTCATTTTGTCTCCTCTTTTTTCTCTTTCCTTTACTCTCCTATCCCTCCCATTTCCTTTCCTGCCTACTCTGTCATTCCTCTTCTCTTTCCTTTCCTTTCCTCTTCTAACCTCTTTCCTTTCCTCCACACCATTGCTTTTTTCCTTTTCTATTCCTTCCCCCTCCTTATCCATTACCTCTCCTCTCTGCCCATGCTCTTTCCCTCTCCTCTCCTCTCCTCTCCTCAACAGTTCAAACAAACCAGAAGGAGAAAAGTAGGAAAGGAGGAGAATACTTAAACACATTGCAGTGAGGAAGAAGGACTGTGACACGGCGAAATGGGCAGTGAATAAGCAAAGAAGAAGAAGGAAAAAAGGGCAGCCGTTATCTGTGACTCAGCTGCCTCCGGGGTGATGTTGATGCATGTTTGCCGACAGCGTTCTAGCACAACAGGTAGCAGGAGCTGAGCAATAGTAGTGATTCAACATACTTCCCCTAATGGGCTGATCCCATTTCCCACAAAGCATAGGGACCGTTTTATCAACCAAAAAAAAGAAAGTGGAGCGGCTTGGGATACAAAACCTTCGCCATTTCCCCCCGCGGGGCACCATTGTGTGAAAAACATTTTGTGAGTCTGGCTGGGTGCGTTGGTGACACCCCCCCTCGCCACCCCACCTCGCCACCACGATTGCAGTTAGCCAAAATGAACTCCGTTGATGAGTCGTTGGGGCAACGACCCTATTCTCAACGAGATTCATCACCACAATCCCTCAAGGTCACTCCATTGTGCTCGTGCTGTGACTGTGCTTGTAAATGTCATGTCCGACGCACAAAGAGCTCAATTAAACGGAATTAATGGTGAAAACTGTGCGGGCACGCGAGGCCGGAGAACATAGCGTTTTGATTCAAGATTACAGAGATGCGGCTCCCCTTGATGACGGCAGGACTACAAATGAAGCTGCAAAGGATTTTAGCCGACAGTGTGTGTGTGTGTGTATGTGTGTGTGTGTGTGTGTGTATGCGTGCAGGTTGACTGCTGATAGGCTAACCAAGCTGTTACCACAACAACGATCCCCCTGGCAACTCTGACTCTGTTGATTTGATGGATGTTTATCTATTATTTGGACGTCCGCCATTGGGGCATGGAATAAGGTGTTGGTGATGAGGCAGAGAGCGAATGAGAGGGGAAAACATGGAGAAAAGGAAGCAGGAAAAGAAACGAGAGGACAGGAGAGGAGAGGAGGTGAGGGATGATAAATAATTGGATGTCGCACGGGGCCTCACAGCACTGTGAAGGAGAAGGATGTCAGATCAGAGCGGACTTCTGCAAAAGCCCCAGAGATCCGGTGAGACACTGATGTAATTTCAAGGAATTTGCTACTTGAAAGTGATACAGATCAGGGCATCAGATCAATGGAAAAAGAGGCCTCCTCTCTGGGCTAAACAGAGTTTACGCTGTTTACTGGCGTTATGGGCCAACTTCGCATGAAAACTCTGCAATGCAGTTCTGATCTTTTTTTAATGTTCATGCATGAGGAGATATTGGCTCCAAAGGAAACATGAATAATGAAAAAAAAAAATCAAGGGGTTTTCATTATTGCACAAACACACGTTAGACTCACCACTGAGCTGCTCCATGAAGCACACATTCCCATGGGCATTGAAGGCCAGAGTGTCCGGCGTGATGCACAGGGTGTGGAAGAGGTGGGAGGGGCGGATGCTCTGCAGCGCCACGACGCACTCTGCACACACTGCCCACACCTCCTCCTCAGACAGACAGGTGTCCCGCAGGGACAGGATGTCTGTCAGAGACACGTTCTCCTGGGAACAAAATAATCACAGACACACACGCACACACACACACACACACACACACACACACACACATACACACACACACAGACACACACACACATATCCAGGTAAGCTCACACAAATACATGGACTGTGTTTAAGAAGTGAACGTAGCCCGTTGGTTTGTGGACGGCGGTGTGTCGTTTTGTCCGTCATCATCTTGGTTGTTTGCAACCGTTGAAAAGAAGTAACCATATTTGGACTGCAGAGGCATGACACCCTGGCGGAGACCTGTCCATCACCTTGTAGCCTCGCCCTAAAGCATACCCTGCTTTATGGCCTATTTGAATGTAAATGGACCATAATTTACTAAATGAATATCATGCTGTATTGAAGACGACTTGAAGCTAGAGATTTACATCATAAACTCATGTTTACAATGTTTGCTATACAATCAGACTTCCAATTGCTGTTGTCTTAACAGCAACAATAGAGGACAGGAGGCAGACGGCAACACCTAGCTAGGGTTTTACAGAGCTATAAACACTAGAATCAAGTCTGGCAAGCAGCTTAATATTGTATTACTTTAGAGGGCTTTTAATGTGGCGAGGACTCTCTGCGGAGCACTTCATACATTTTAATGCGCAGCAATAGAGACCAGAAGGCAGGCGGTTCTCGTTTCCCTCCACTCCATCAGCGTCAAAAACGCACCACCAAACAAGCGTTCACAAAACCGTGCCTGCTTTCTGCTGCGCTCCAGTCAGCCAACTCACGTTCAACGGATAAATGTAAACACAACAAGCACAAAGTTCAAGTTTGCCGTTAAGGCTCATGACCTCATCGGGCCATTGGAGACAGATAACATAGTTCCACCCACAGTCCGGAGAAACTAGATCCTACATGTGGATGCTGGGGCTGAGATGGGGACGACAGTTATCACGCAATGTTATCAATGTTATCAAGCGGCGGCGGCGGCGTGCCGGCTTATATGGAGAGCCGTCTTGCGAAGATACTAATAGGGAGATAAGGAAGCTAAATGGGAATGTCTGTACTGGGCTAATCCTGTGAATTAATAAGGTGCCCTCTGGAGTCTCTTATAAACAATAAAACGTTGTGTTTACATTCAATAATTACTCACCACAAAAGCATTGTGTGTGTCCCTGAGGTCTGACAACTGTGCTCAATGCATTTCCTCCATCATGAACCATTTGCAAACCTAATTTATTTATTTTTGTTGTATTTTAAAATCCAGCATTGTTTACGTCACAAACTGTACATGACAGTGGACTGCCGTTTTGAGGCCCTCACGTTCAGCATATCTATTATTGTTTGTATTATATTTTCATTCTATGTCTATGTTTATTGTTATGCACCTTTCACCGAGTCAAATTCCTTGTATGTTCAACACACCTGGCAATAAACATTGTAACAAAATAAAAAATAAACACGAGGAGTGTGGAACTGTACGTACAACCTGAACACTGAATAAGAGTTATACGTTTTATAGGTGAATAAAATGTTACAACTTAACTTCTATGTACTGAAAACCAAGGGTAAAAGTTGTAATTTTCAAAAACAGACAACTCGCGGACCAGAACAGCGACCTGTCAATCACAAGGCTGCCCCGCCCTAAAGCATACCCTGTTTTATGGTCTATTTGACTCTCAATGAACCATCATTAACTAAACGAACATCATGCTACAATGTTTACTGAGTTTATAAACAAAGTAGGGTCATTTTAAATATCAAGACATTCCTCATATCATTAATGCAAAGATCCTGTAAATACAGCCAACCAATGGGCAGTGTTGCTCAATGACAGGAAGCTCTCTGGTTTGGAGAGTGGGCTTTGGTTGAATGCAGGTAAACAGTCCATGTGGAGAGCAAGAGAGGTGGAGCGCATTGCCGAAACGCAACCTCGGGAACCATTGGCTGTCATCAAAGTGTATTTATCTGCATTCATATGCAGACACATGTTTATAGAGATTGGCCAAAATGCCATCTGAACGTAAATCACCTCGCAAGGTAGCAATGGAAGAGCTAACAATTACCAGAACACACAAGAGGTCGTTCTGGTCCCCAGAAGCTAAAACGCTGTTAGATCAATAGCTGGTGTTTTGAGATTGCATGCCGGTAGTATGAGATCAATCAAGTTTTAAATCTTAGCAGATTGATTTTCATAAGGGGCTAGGAAGGCATAGAAACAAACTTAAAATGTCTTAATAACTACTGGCTACTCTAAAAAGATGAAGCTGAAACCTTATTTCATTTTCAAAACAACACTTGTCGACTAACATGTCATATAATAAAGCCCACAGCAAAGGATCACTGGTGGACATCATAGTTTGGTGGAAATGATCTCGCCACTGGAAGACAACAGTTTGGAGCACTGACAGCAACGTGTTTTTTATGAGTCATCTTCAGTTTGAGACACTATGAATACCCCCGTCACCCGAAGGGTGTACCAAAGATACCCACCCCCCAGTAACAGCCTGCTCACCCTGCTACCGTCTGGCAAGCGATATGGCTTCTGTCCTCAGGCTGGATGAGCCTTACAAAGCCGCAACTGTCAAACACCATGATCATAACCATGAACTTATTTTTATCTCTCGATGGGAACGTTTTTACTCCCAACTGTGACTGCGGGAGAAGCGTTGATCCGTTTTGCTCTTTGACCTCTTTGGCCTCTTTAGTGGGTACCGGAGAGTTGCAGCAGACTGTGACATATCGAGGTGTTCTAGTCGAGGTAAAGCACGAGTACAGGGCGGAAAGGTTGCACTAGAAACAGCAGCAGCCCCATAAATAGACATATTCCCTTGAGAACAGTGCAGAGGAAAGCTAGAAGTCTCCCCCCCCCCCCCCCCGAACCCCAAGTTAAATAAGCTGTCCTATATAAGTTTGCGCCTGAGCTCCGGCGGTTCTGAAGAGCCCGGTGGAGTTAGTTGATTTGAGGTTTGACTAAAGTTACATACAAAAGTGCATTAACTCCAGCACAGTTTTGAGGTACATAGAATATGTTCATGCGTCAACTCAATACATCGGCTCTTTTGTAGCTTTCAACACTTTAAAACAAGCTGTTCATAGCTAAAATGGTGACTTGCAGGATAGTTTTCGCCAAGAAGCAAAGATTCAGGTCAAACCCAAAAGAATGAACGCACTTGTACGTAGCAGAACTTAGTTTCCTCTTCTTTTCTACCCCAATAATCATCTCAGGGGGCCCTCGATTAATCCAGAGACCCTTCGGAGGGGCCCGACCCCTAGAGGGAACAACAAACCTAAACCACTCTATACAGTACAGTTACTAAAGTACTTTTACTGAACACATGTTTGCTTAGCGAAGCCACGGACCAAAGTCATATGCATCCCGGGGGCCAGAGCGGGCGACATTGAATCTGCGGGCGGTCGGAGGTCACTAAAATTAATGTGGAATCGGTGTGTGCTTATGCCAAGACAATATCGGACACTGTAGTTTTCTCTCCCCAATCTGATCAATGATGACATGTATAGCCGCATGTCGTCATTCAAACGCTGGTTGTCCAGGTGGTGCCCAGCAAATAATGTGGGCTACATAGATAACTGGCAGACTTTCTGGGGAAAGCCTGATCTGATGAGTCGAGACGGCATTCATCCCACTTGGGATGGAGCGTGTCTCATTTCTGCAAACATGGCCAAGTTGATTAACGGACTTAATCCATTACATTACATGTCATTTAGCTGACGCTTTTATCCAAAGCGACTTACAATCATGTTACATTCATACACTGTAGAACAGCTACAGGGAACAATTCAAGGTTAAGTGTCTTGCTCAAGGACACATCGACTAGGGCGGGGATTGAACCACCAACCCCCTGATTGAAAGACGGACCTGCTAACCACTGAACCACTGACCCACAGTCGCACCGTTAAGACTACAACTAATCCATGACCCAGAGTTCAGATCAGGAAGCAGAAGCAGAGTTGTAGTCTTCCACCCTTCTCTGCACTTCCATCCAAGCAGTTACCCACCCTTAACCTTAACTTTATAGAGACTGTGTCTCTCCCACGGCCACTTAAATTAATTAAATCAAAAGTAACCAGAAGAGGAGTCATACAAAATAACCTCATACAATTTAACATCACTACTGCAACAGTGCAACAAAACAGGATAATTAAATGTGGACTCCTAAATATTAGATCTCTGTCACCTAAAGCTGTATTAGTAAATTATTTAATATCAGACAATCACATTGATTTATTGTGTCCTACTGAAACCTAGCTGAGCCATGAAGAATATGTCAGCCTAAATGAATCAACTCCTCCAAGTCATATTAATACTCACATTCCTTGAGGCACCGGCCGAGGAGGTGGAGTAGCAGCCACCTTTGATTCAAGCCTATTAATGAATCCTAAACCTAAACTAAACTACAACTCATTTGAAAGCCTTGTTCTTAGTCTTTCTTATCCAACCTGGAAAACATTACAGCCAATTCTATTTGTTATACTGTACCGGCCACCAGGTCCATATTCAGAATTTAAATCTGAATTTTCAGAGTTTCTATCAAGTTTAGTCTTTAAAACTGATAAGGTTATTATTGTAGGAGATTTTAATATTCATGTGGGTGTTGATAATGATTGCATTAGTGCTGCATTTATCTCATTGTTGGAGTCGATTGGCTTCTGTCAGAGAGTACAGAAACCCACTCACTGCTTTGGCCACACCCTCGACCTTGTTCTTGCATATGGCATTGACATTGAGCATTTGGAGGTATTTCCACAGAACCCTCTTCTGTCAGACCATTACCTCATAACTTTTGAGTTTATACTCCCGGAGTATACACCGTTAGTCAAAAGTTTCTACACCAGATGTCTAACTAATAGAGACAAATAAGAACAACCCCAGGGTTCTCTTTAGCACTGTAGCCAGGGTCAAAGCTCTGTGGAGCTGTGTATTCCTATAGACCTCAGTAGTAATGACTTCATGAACTTCTTCAATGAAAAGATTTTAACTATTAGAGGCAAGATTGATGATCTCTTGCCCTCAACCACTGCCGATCTGTCATCAAGAGGAGTAGCCTTGGAGACGGCCGTATGCCCTGGTGTATATTTGGATAGCTTTTCTCCCATTAACCTAGACCAATTATCCTCAACGGTTTCTACTTCTAAACCGTCTACCTGTCTCTTGGACCCCATCCCAACGAGGCTGCTTAAAGACGTGTTGCCTTTAATTGGCACCTCTCTGCTGGATATTGTTAATGTGTCTTTGCTAACAGGGCATGTACCACATTCCTTCAAAGTAGCTGTAATTAAACCTCTCCTGAAAAAGCCCACTCTTAATCCAGAGGTGTTGGCTAACTACAGACCGATCTCTAACCTTCCCTTCCTCTCTAAGATCCTTGAGAAAGTAGTCGCAAATCAGTTGTGCGACTTTCTACATCAGAATAGTTTATTTGAGGAGTTTCAGTCAGGATTTAGAAAACACCACAGCACAGAGACAGCACTGGTGAAAATTACAAATGACCTCCTAATTGCATCAGATAAAGGACTCATCTCCGTACTGGTATTATTAGACCTTAGTGCTGCGTTCGACACCATTGACCATGACATCCTATTCCAGAGACTGGATCAGTCGATTGGCATTTCAGGTACCGCGCTAAGTTGGTTTAAATCCTATTTATCAAATCGATCTCAATTTGTATTTGTAAACGATGAAGCCTCAATGACCACCAACGTTAATCACGGAGTTCCACAAGGTTCTGTGCTTGGACCAATTTTTTTATTTACCATATATATGCTTCCTTTGGGCAACATTATCAGGAAACACTCCATAAACTTTCATTGGTATGCAGATGATACTCAATTATATCTATCGATCAAACCAGAGGAGACCAACCAGATGCTAAAATTCAAGAATGTCTTAAAGACATAAAAACATGGATGACCTGCAACTTCCTGATGTTAAACTCAGACAAAACTGAAGTTATTTTATTGGGCCCTGAACACCTCAGAGGTCAATTATCTGGTGATGTGGTTTCTGTAGATGGCATGCATGTTTTCAACTACGTAACATTTCAAAAATCAGGCACATCTTGTCCCAAAAAGATGCAGAAAAGCTGGTTCACGCGTTTGTTACTTCCAGACTAGATTACTGCAACTCCTTATTATCAGGCTGCTCTAATAAATCTCTTAAGTCCCTCCAGTTAATCCAGAATACTGCAGCTCGTGTACTCACAAAAACTAAGAAAAGAGATCACATTACTCCTGTATTAGCTGCTCTGCACTGGCTCCCTGTATAATCAAGAATCACATTTAAAATTCTTCTCCTCACCTACAAAGCCTTGATTGGCACCATCATATCTTAATGAGCTTGTAGTACCACATTGCCCCACTAGAGAGCTGCGCTCACTAAATGCGGGGCTACTTGTGGTTCCCAGAGTCCTACAGAGTAGGATGGGAGCAAGAGCCTTCAGTTATCAAGCTCCTCTTTTATTGAACCAGTTTCCACTTTCAGTCCGGGAGGCAGACACAGTCACCTCATTCAAGAATAGATTTAAGGCTTTCCTCTTTAATAGTGCTTATGGTTAGGGCTGAATCAGGTTTGCCCTGGTCGAGCCCCTTGATATGCTGCTATAGGCTTATAGGCTGCTGGGGGATGTTTTAGGATACACTGAGCACCTATCTCCTCTTCTCTCTCTCCTTATGGATGAATTGACATCACTCCATTGCACCTTATCTCTGCTCTGTTTTTCCTGATTCGATGTGAGGTCCTGGGACAGGGATGTCGTATGTGTCCAGATTGTAAAGACCTCTGAGGCAAATTTGTAAATTGTGATATTCGGCTATACAAAATAAACTGAATTGAATTGAATTGTCGGAGCGGTCCTTCTGTGTGGAGTTTGCATGTTCTCCCCGTGACAGCGTTGGTTCTCTCCGGGCTCTCCGGCTTCCTCCCACAGTCCAAAGACATGCTGCAGGTTAATTGATCTCTAAATTGCCCATAGGTGTGAATGTGAGAGTGAATGGTTGTATGTCCCTACATGTGCCCTCGATGGACTGGCGGCCTGTCCAGGGTGTCCCCTGCCTTCGCCCTATGTCAGCTGGGATAGGCTCCAGCGACCCCGCGACCCTAATGAGGATAAGCGGTATTGAAAATGGATGGATGGATGGATGGAATTGAATTGAATTATCCTTACTTTCAAAAGCAGGACGTTTTCTTCTATTGTATTGGTGCTTTTGCTTCATGAACACTTCTTCAGTCACATAGGGAGAAGTTAGTTCCATAAGTTAAAGTGACACATAAAACTATGAAGAGTGGATCATCAGTGTCATTTGGTGCAGACAATGGGGCGTGCAACTTCTATGTTATCACATGAGTTAGCACGAGCTGAGTATGCTAATCAAAACATCGAATAATATAAAGCCTGCGACTGGTCATGTGGGCCATTTATTAAAATCACGTAATCTAACCAAACAAGAAATCCCCCAAAAAATGTGTTCAAACGTCCATGTAAATAAAAACAACAACAACAACAACCTCACCTCATCCTCCATCAGCGGGGAAAGATGCTCCCGGTCGTAACACCCGTCTCTTTCCTCAGCTTTCCCCAAGTATGTGACCGCCGCATCGCTCCCCGAAGTCCCCATTGGAGCAACTTTGGTCCCCCTCAAGGAGCGAACACGACACGGAGAGCACGCCGCAGCTCACCGGAGCTCTCCGTGAACCGGGCTCGACTTACTGCTCGTCAGTCAGTCGACGGTCACTGCGGGACACTCGGGTCCAGAAGAAGAAATGGCAATGCGCTTGAGTCTATAGAGGAGGAGGAGAGGAGGCGGAGGTTTGTGCTGGCCGGCGTTTGAGGCTGTCATGATGGAAACAGTAACGGGCGACACACAGCAGGGGATCACGAGCTGCAGTTCCGTGGCTGCCTCCCTCCCCTCCCGGTGGAGGAGCCCGGTGCGGGCGGAGCGGACGGTGTCGCTGCCCGCACGAGGCACAGTTGGCTCCACGCCTCCGCAGTCCTGAGAGGCTCATGTTCAACATTCTCTTCCTTATCATCTCGATACTTCTCTGTGTTATTACATTAATACACGTATGCTGCTGTCATTGTCATTAGGCGGGGGTCTGTCTGTGATATGCTGGGAAGGTGTTATGCTTTATTACTCCCTGATTTATTTGACTTGTTTTTGTCACTTTTTACTTCTTCAGTCACATATGTGTATATATATATATATACACACATATATATATATATATATATATATATATATATATATATATATATATATATATATATATATATATATATATATATATATATATATATATACATACATACATATATACATACATATATATATATATACACATATATATATATATATATATATATATATATATATACATACATACACATATATATATATATACATACATATATACATACATATATATACATACATATATATATATGATGATCAGGGAGTAGTGCACATGGAAGAAGTTTGCATTTCTCCAAGAAATGTCCTTATGTTTAGGCAAAACACACAATATTACTTAAATAGGATTAGGAAATTATAATTATTTGGGTTTATATAAACCATTTCTGACAGAAAGCCCTGAAGG
The DNA here is from genome assembly GCF_009769545.1 of Cyclopterus lumpus. Lineage (NCBI taxonomy): Eukaryota > Metazoa > Chordata > Actinopteri > Perciformes > Cyclopteridae > Cyclopterus > Cyclopterus lumpus. Next base: position 19,439,947 of record NC_046980.1, on the reverse strand, counting down.
CAAACATCTTCCATGTCTGCGGGAGTCGCCGGCAGCCATCTTAATCAAGTTTGACTGACATGCACAGATGGAAGCTTTGGCTGTTCGTGGCTGAGTTAAGGATGTCAATCCACACAATAAATAAAGAGAGGGAGGGGACCAAAAACCAAATTGTGTTTGTGGCAGAAATCCTCACACGGCAGACTTATACCAATGCCCTAAATTCTCATGCATGACGACCTACGTTGGAGCTAGTCCATCGCTGGAGACCATAGTAACTCTGACAATACACATGGTCGCATCCTGCAGAGCTAGTTAATTTTACTGGTGCGGGGAAAGCGTGTCAAGGCTCTGGAGGAATGCCAGCTCTTTGACCATGCAACCCTTCCTTTTGTTTTTATATCTCTACACTCTTGCACATGCTTGTTCTGGATCAATGCTATTTGTACACACTTTGATCCACCTTAATTGCCCGCTCGTTTTTGAATATCATCTTTGCCAGTGATGATGGAAAGCCTGTCTGGATTCCAGCTGAGCCCAGGGTGACAGGGAATGAGATTGCTATTATACCGGCGGTACCCTGTGGCTGCCGAGCAGTGATAGAGAGGCCTCTCCAGCCAGGCTGTGGGGAACAACTATTAGATTTGTTGAAGGCTCAGCGGTCTGTCATGTTGAGATAATAGACGAAAATACTTTTACTTCAGCAGCCAGGCAATTAATGGGATCAAGCATTCTGGCATGTCACCTCAATTACTTATTACTCGAGAACAAGGACGTCTATGTGATCCTTGTTGGCATTGTGCAGTAGCCAACTGAGAGATGCATTCAGAAAGTACTTAATCTTCAAAAGGATTAACTCCTAATGTGGAAATATTGCACAGCTCCTCGATGCTGGGAACAGCTGAATCATTAATGTGAGGAAGCACTTGGCGCGGACAAGCTTGACATTGGAATCCGAAGATATCTGAATATATAATGACAGCTCAGTTTTGTCTGTTGTCATATATTTTACACAAAAACATTTTTCTGTATTTGTAATTTGAACTCTTTCATTCTAATTCAGTGAGGAAACACTGAATGTAAAAATGGTCGATTTGCTTTTTGGGTTCAAAATCAATGATGGGGCGTTACAACAGGTCTGTTTCAACAGGTTTAAGTTTGCAACGTTGAAGGTCCTTTGAGATTGTTGCCAGTCTCCTTTTATATCATTCATTGCTTTCTCTTTCTTTTTTCAATTTGCCAGGCAATCACTAACTCACCTGTGGCCTCCAACCAAATTGCAGTTGAACCTCAGATTTTTCACGCCAGTTCCAGTGACCTGATCCCCACACCCACCCGTGCACGTGCTTCTCATTCCACACCTACTTTGGAGACAGGAAGTGTATACCATTTCAAAACATCGGCGGAGCCTGTAATGTGTTAGCTTTGTTGTAGAGCATTTTTGCTTTAGTAACGAGTATAACGAGAAAGTTCTCAAAGGGTGGAAGGGAAGTGTTGGTGGATGGATCTAACAAACACAGGATGTTTACCCCGGAAACCACTACCTGTGTCCTATGTGAAACTAAAATAAACTCAATATGAGCCTTTATATGACATTGTTACAGTTGTTACATAATGTTACTTAAGAAAGTCCACCGAGGGGGATTTTTCAATATTTATGCCAGTTACATTGTTACGGTTGTTACTGTTGTTGCTACATTATTTGAAAACAAAGCATGGCGTTCTAACCATAACCAATTAGCTTTGTTGCCTAAACCAAACCAATAATTGCACAAACCACGTGGCATTGTGTGTTCCTGAGAGAGTGATACAAGTCTATCATGAAAGGTATTTATGAAACCTATTTTTGCTTCAGAAACGTCGACATCCAAAGTATCCCGGGGTTTTCAGAAATGTACATTGCCAACATTTTTTTCTGCCGACTGGGTTGCACTTCCACCTACACATTTTCAGATGGTCTACTGAAGCATCCAAACCATTGCGCTCCAGCCTTTCTGACTGCTCGTTCCTTTTAACACATCACATCAAACAAGAAGACTTTTTTAAAACTCAATCTGCTGTCTGTGACTCATGCTTTTGGGTTCAAACCTTGTTTGAAAGTCACAACAGAAGTGTAAGGTAAGTATGTGAAAATATGATGCGATAGTGATGGATCATAGCTTTTTGTTCATCTACAGTTCATCTCTGACTCAAGGAATAATCTAGATGCATGGTATGAAATGCTACAAATTCTACCTCACTTTACAAAAAATGTAGGATATCATATTTCTACACATTTTTTGTAACCTTTTTATATATATATATATAAAAAAAAGCTTATTATTGTGACTCAAATCAATGCAAAATAAGTCTTACTTGTAAAAAGACCAAATTCAATTACATGTTTAGTTCAAATGAATTGATTCAATCAGAGTTGGTGATGTAAAGAGACATAATGCAGCAACAACCTGATGTAGGTAGTAAACAGTGGCCTTGTTATAATGCTGGACTAATGCAACGGCAAAGTATTTCATCAATATGAAATACTTCCTAAGTCACTGTGTACTACACAGAGATCCAATTTCAGCTTCATAAACTGTTTCAAAGGTGGAGTAAGTGCTGCTAGCTGGAGCTAATTATGAATCTGTCTGCACATCCAACATTTTGGCCAGATCATAAAATACTTGGAAAAGAGCCAGCTCACATTCTGTCTGATGTTTATAGATGATTTGTATTCGACACAGAGTCTTAATTATCCATAAAGGGCACAACCCTTTGAAAGAATAACTGCTCTGTAAAAGTATTATGGGACCAGATCATTTAACTGTTTTTCTTAAAAAGGAGCTGTATTTAACATTCTGAATGTTAATACAGATGCAAAAACAATGTTCTCTATGTAAAAATGCAGTGGGGTAATATCTATACCGAGCAGAGAATGGAGGAGTCATTTTCCCTGTGTTTGTTGTTCTTTTGCACTTTCTCCATAGTTTGCATTGTTTGCGCTGTTGGAACTGGTAGCACTGTTAGACCATCAGCGCTGTTAGCCACTTTAGCTATCAGCCGCCGGCTCGTCAAAATGCTCCCCAACTCTGATCTTGCACCTTTACTATATTTTGTACGTTTGGAATAGCAACTTCATATATATAAAAAAATGTAATACATAAAATACATATATATGACAATGCATATCTAGATTAAACAACAACATACATATTGTATAAAGTATACCCTGTTTGCTAGACTAATACAAGTGCTATTCCTCCTTTAAATATTTCTATAAAACCAAATGTAGAATAACCTAATGACAGACACGAAAACACACAGAAATGGAAAAAGATGCCAGCGACCCATATTTGGGATCCTGTGTGTATCCCGGGCTGGCTGACCTACGCAGCCTGGAAGTATTGTTATGGAGCAGAACCATGACGAAACTGGAAGGTCAAGCGTGTGGGCAATTGTAAAACCCAGTGGGAATGGTGAATACTGGCAGATGGGCCCCAGAAAAATAAACGCGAGGTGTCACAAATTCCCAGAGTCGACTGTTCCGGTATGACGCTTTAAAAGTGAAGCTCGGGTTGTGTCTCAGCGGGGGAGCTCCTGTGAAAATATCCGATTTAGCAAAGCCGCCTGAAAGGCTTTGGGATGTCGAGGAAAGCAAGCGTTGAAGCGCTGTGTTTAGTTTAAACGAGCAGGGGCAGTGTGAGGACCCACGCTTAGCAGCGTATTGTATTGATTGAATGCCAGGGATATGCAAATGTTGAATACCCCATGGTCTTTTTGCATTACATTTCAGATTTATACTAGTAAACTCAAAGGGGGTTAAAGAGCCGGACTGTCACCTGCTGAAATCCAAAGATCTCCCCTCTCGCTAACCGTAACCTGCCTTTTAGGTTTAAAAGGCACTTTTTCTAATTTCGTCCTGTTGTTGCACCCACTTGTTCAGGAAAAATGTATTACCACCTGACTTTATGCACTCAGCTCCTAGTATTTGCATGACATGGTTAGTGGATGGAAAAGAGTATTTCTTTACATTTTCTTTTGCAGAATTTCAAGCAATTCAGTTGAAATGTTTGGACGCATCCCTTCCCACAACAACAATGCAGTTTATCTAGCGCTCCCAAAGGCCCATGCTATTCTCACCTTCACTCTCATGTCTTCTCCTCGAAAAGATGTTGTGCTCAGGGTGTCAACGTCCACAAAGAGAGATGGATCTGACAAAAGCAATGGTGACATCTTTATTCTTTTCCTCCCCAGGACCTTGTTATAAAAGCAGGGGGGGACCTTTGGCAAGAGAGATTGTATACACACACACACACACACACACACACCACACACACACACACACACACACACACAGACAGAGTAAAACACTTGCTTTAAGGCAACTTCCAATTTCATTTGGCGTGACAGACTTTCAGTTGGTAACATCTGGGGGAATTAGATAATCACACACTGGCAAAAGTACATCAATGGAAACAGTCTTGATTGCTGTGTAGTTACTGTAAAGCTATAACTTCCCACAGGTCTCTATGTCACCTGAGTTGGAGCTGAGGGCAGCACAATCTTTCCACAGTTTGAAGCTGAATTATAAAACCACACATTTTAGCCCAGTGAGTCAATTCAGTTTTAACCCTGAAATGCTTTGCAGTTTTGCCAAACATATTATCCGCTCTGCAGAGACATTATACAAGTAACGTTTGTTGTTGACAAAGGGCTAGGGAGTGTCAAACAAGGATGAAGTACGGGAGGTTCCTTATTTCTACCCAAGTATGTACCTTGCCCTGCTTTACTTTGCAGTCTTGAGTATTATGCTGGAGTTAGTTTTTCAGAGTATACAACGTTACAATAATAACGACAATATTTTCATAATTATCAAAACTCACATGGTCATGACCAACTTGTTAAAGAGCAAACGTATCGGTTCATCCGTTGCAATTATATGACTGCAACACACAGCAATAAAGGAAGCACTCTGGCATAAATGTCGTGGAGGGGGAACAAAAGAAAAGAAAGCATATTAATTAGGCCTTACGGACAAAATAACGTAGTGGCATAACCTTAAATAGCTGCAGCAAGACTTGATATGTTACAGTAAGATAAACATGTATGAACTTGGCCAGTGCACCACCAGACAATGATTCACAGGAAGACAGAGAGAGAGAGAGAGAGAGAGAGAGAGAGAGAGAGAGAGAGAGAGAGAGAGAGGGGGAGGTGTTGGAGTGTATCTCGCAAGCATTTGGATGGAGGGGGAGGGGGGGTTAGGGTTCAGAAGGGCCCTCCGTTTCTCACCTCCATCCAAACATTTAATTACTTCAGATGGTTAATCTTTCGCTTAAACAGGCATGTCTGGGGTGAAAGCAGGATGTGATTTAGAGATGCTCCCCTTCCACCCCGTGCTTCTGCTGCTGCACTTGGCCAAGACGATATTTCGTGCAGCAGATCAGAATTACAATTACACTTCCCTAAAACATGTGGACATTCCAAATCGACCATTTGCATAATATTTGTTTTTTTCTTTTTGTTTCATGGCAGCTCAGCAGATATCATCTTTAATCTGGCTTTTATGACAGTTGCTCTGTCCGTCGCCATGTAGAAAATCCTTCTCCCGGCTCATGAGTTGACCTGCTTCCTGACCCCTGTTTCACACTCACACACGCCATAAATAAAGGCTATTCCCCCCACACCCCTCTCCATACCTGGAGTCACCAACTCTAACCACTAGATGGCACTCCAGTCTAGCGAGTGGAAAAGAGCACAACTCAAACCAAGGACAAGTCAGATGTTTCAATGCGTTTGCCTCGTTGTTGAAGTGAAAACTCATGAAAACAAATGAAACTGAAGACGGATTGCCTTTCTGGAGCATACAGTCGGTGCCATGAGATGAGAGATGGGGCCCTGACTGGAGGTTGCAGTTCACGGCTGGTGCCTTAACCGCAGCTGGGTTGTGAAAAAATACTTGCATCAACATTCTTTTTATTTCCTCTCATCAGTAAAACAGAACATACCAGTTCGCAGTAATAATAGATTACATGGTATGAGTAGGCCACAATACGAACACTCAGGCTCTCCCATGTGGCTCAACTGTGTACTCTCTCGTCCTAGATTGGCCCGCCCAACAATAAGGGAAACTGGAAATGTTGCATGGGGAAAATAGGAAAAGGATTAGATGTGTTCAGACAAGAAACAAAATGATGACACCGCCTTCGCCCAATGTCAGCTGGGATCGGTTCCAGCCCGCAATCCTCCCCAGGGACCCTGAATAAGAGAAGTGGTCCCCAGTTTATGGATGGATGGACAAAATGTTAAAATCTCATTAACCTTATTTCAGGCTTCGAACCAAAAACCCATACAAGAACCCATTGAATTTTAACCCAAACTTGATGAAGTAGTATATGTCAAGTTTGACTTTGTCAAATGATCCTTCTGTTTAGAGGGTAAACCTCCATTTTCTGGTCCTTGAGGAGGTGAATGCCGGTGGTTGGCTGCTGTGTGGGATGTAACACGGCCGCAACACACAGTTACTGTAGCCTCACTCGTCCCTCTCCATCCTCTCAACACTCCTCCGTGCTCCCTGGTCTTAGGCCCACCATGCTGTCCCCAGCTGTGCTGTTCTCTCTCTCTCCTCTGAAGGAGGGAGGACGAGAAGGGGTGGCGGGGCTGGTCTGCTTGCCTGTTGTGTTCTCTCCTTGATGTTGCAGACATCTTAGCCTCTTAGGCCTCCGTAATCCACCGGATTATTGCATTAAAAACGTCACATGATTCTTTGCTCCCTTCCAGTGGTAGCTGTGTTGCGTCACCGTTTGAGGAAACTATAAATAACAGAGAGAGAGAAAGAGAGAGAGCGAGATAGCGAAAGAGGGGTCGCGGGGGCGGGAGGGGAGACACAAGATCGTCACACACACACACGCACACACACATGGAACAACACAGATTGGCAGCTCCACTCTGCACCAAACACACAGCTTTGAGGTTTAGAGAGCGCAGTAATAATCACACTTACCTGACTCAGTCTTTGGCTTGCATGACAATGCCCTCACAAAAGGATTTGATGCATTAAGAAACTTGGCGGCGCAGTGGGGGCCACTGGCTGTGACAAGAAAACAAATCATATTCAGACGCGTCACTCACCGAGACGTCAAACTCTTCCTTTTCTTCTTCTTCTTTTCTGTCCTTCAGAATGAGAAGCTACCTCTGATTGTCACAACATAGACTGAGTTGCAGGTGCGGCTGTGTTGACAGTAAGCCACTGTGAAATAGCAGAATGGGGTTGAGCTTGGGAAAATAGGTTGGGAGGGTTGTTCATTACTTTCATGTGCTCTGACAGGCGATGTACGTCTTCAGAGGTCTTCTTCTTGGGAAGCTGAGAGATTGCATTTGGCTGGAAGGCAACCACTGCAAAGGGAGACGTATGCTGAGGCGAAACACTGTAACAAACCGAAGAGACCAATAGAGACGCTTTTCAGATCGTTGATATAGCAGCGAACTACTGTTATCCATGTAAAGACCCAATGGAGTAAAGTCAATCACTTGTTTACTAAGTTGGACCCGCAGCGCATGCTCATGCTAGTCGCCGCTCTGCACAGCCCTCATACAGGCGGTTAAAGATGATGAGGCCGTCCCGACTGACGCCGTCGTCGCGGATAGTGGAGTACCGTTAGCTCTGTCAGCAATGTTTGTTAGCGCTGTTAGCACCGCTAGATTACTTCCGTCAGCCGTCGCCGTGCTTGGAGTTGTGTAGATGCAACCTCTCAATTCTCTGAATTTCGAATTTAGCACATTTCAGGACTTAAAATGAGTCAACATCCTATATTTTCCAAAATGCAACAGTGTTCTTCATTAGCCCCTCCCTGCCACGGCCTATACTTTCCAAAACAGGCTTGACATTATAACCAAGATAACCCCGATGACATAATTATGACATCGTCAGGGTGATTTTCTCAGACTTGTCATCTAAAGCCACAGAATACATTTTACAACAATTCTTACAGGCTGAGGACTCCCTAAGATGAGTAACTGATGAGTGTACTGAGTTACTTTCCACCTCTGCAATAGCCTTTCAGTCATACACACACAGATAACCAACACCCCCCCCCCCCCCCCCCCCCGCCCCCCACACACACAAAAAGCCCCCAATAGAAAAGTAGCAGTTCCAAGAACCCAAGTGATGATAAATAATAAGAAGTTTTACTCACCTCCTTCTCTCTCCTCTTCCTCTTTGATCTCTCCACCTCACTCCTTCTGTTCCCCCTCTTCCCGTAAGCCTCTAACTATCCACCCAAATCCTTCCCTTTCTCTGTTCACCCTGCAGCTACGCCTCCCTCTCTCTCTCTCTCTGTCCTGCGAGTCTACCACCAGCATGTTATTTAAGTCAAGGACGGCATTAGCATGATGATCACAGCCTTCTACCAGAAGTCTTGTTTGCCAAAGCTGGGGCTGGAGGAGAGGGGCTTCGTTAGCGGGGGTGAGAGAGAGAGAGAGATGGGGAGCCGAAGGCATATAGAGACAAGATAACGCGGCCTATAAGAAATTGAAGATGATTCCTGGTTATGGAAGACAAAGGAGAACATAATCCGACGGTTTGATCTACACACTTGAAGAAGCCCCTCTCTGGAGTTATTGTGTCAAGAGATGGGTCAACAAAGAGACTCTGAAATCACAGCCCCCACATGATCACATGCACGGCTTCATACGCCATCATCCACGTGGCCTCGGAAAATGAAATAAAAAATTCCAGCTGCATTTGAAATGTGCTCAGGCGTTTCATGGCCCGTCAAACCTGGCTGGGATTCGCGATGCGTGTACACCTGCGCATGTATGTGCACACACACACACATAAACACACACACACACACACACACACACACACACACACACACACAAACACACACACTCATTGGAATCCCTCCCCTGTGGTGGCTCCGTCAGGCATGTCAATCTCCATCATGCTGTCAGAAGAAATAAACACGTTACGGCGAGAATTGAGTTAAAGAAAAAAAAAAAAGCACACATTCACCGTTCTCGCACACCAAACACAAAGCACCGTTGCATGGTGAAAAAATACATTTATTGGAATCTGTGTCAATGTAGAAAAAAGTGAAAACTGGCTTTCGGTTTCTGTCACAGTACCACAGGTGAATAATCCAGCAGCCACCTGGTGAGTCAGCAAGCTTGTTTAGGGGCAGTACATCTGCTGCTGATGACAACACAGGAGTTGGCCTACGGTGGCCCATGACACCAAACACAGCATCTCAGGCTGTCACTGAGACAACACCACGCTGTACAGCCATTAACCTAGCCCACTGTCCTCTCTAGCCGAATGTGGGTTTAATGGAGGAGGCTGATTTCAAATGTTTTGTTGTGATACTGTTACAAATCCCTTTCCGGTGACTACAAAGCCGGGGTCCACTGACTGCCAGCATCTACGACGGCTCAAAGGAGGCATATCTTGTGATTAACTGCAAGCCACTGTTTAATAAGTTGGCCCCATAATATCCCATTTTGTCTCTTACCCTGGAGATAACTGTGCAAAGCTACGAGGTTCAATTCATAATCTCTGAAGTAGGGGCCTCCTTTGACTATTCAAAGCCTGCCATCCAAATTAAGAGAGTATCACATTAATATTTTTCTCTTTTCTCCTGTCACATTTTTTTTTATTCAACATTTCTGTCTGAGCAAACGTTTCCTCGATAAACATACTGTAAATTCTGTCCTGGCAGGCCAAGCGTTCTCATGGGTAGTGCATTTTCTATTTCAGATATGACTAGGATAACACATGGCGAGTCTGCATACTTTATGAAGTCAACTAAAATTGCAACAGAAAAAAAACATTCATTAGAAAACAAAAAAAATAAGGACATTTCTAAACTCAGATACTGAGTATTAAACATTGAGAGGTCAGTTTTTTCCCCCATACAACTTTCTTTACACATAGACTTATTTAATTCTTAAATATCTTAAATCTCATATAAAATAATTCATCAGAAACTGATTCTATATACACAGACAATAGTGCACAAGATGGATAAAGAGATGGTGTGCATGCTGAGGTGGTTTCGCAAGTGCAGGGTTTGCTGTGAGATTATATGCGCTGCTTGGGTGTACAATATATATATATATATATATATATATATATACAGTATATATACTGTAAATATATATATATATATATACATATATTATATATGTATATATATATATATATATATATATATATAATTTTTTTCTGCGAGATGTATGAGTGGTTTTGTCTGGAGTATCATACTCAATATCATCATTCATAAAACAAATAAGTGCTTCCAAATCAATACAAAACCTCTTTTGACTTCTCTTTCGAATGGCAATTCTTCAAAGAGACATGGTAACAAAACAAAACAACTATCTATACTTCAGCCTTGGCCTCTTTTGATACAAGCTATCTTCCAAAGCAGAACCAAGAGCATTGTGAACGTTTGCTTTTCCCGTTCCAGTGACTGGTGGATGCGATAACAATTAGCTAGCTAGCGCTTTTGCCTCCATCCCCGCCATTGGGAGACTAGTTAGCGGTCGGCAGCTCCGTGGTCACTAAGCAACGGCGAGTGACGGATTTTTGCGAGTGGCACGTTTTCTGCAAACGGTGTTGCGTAAAAGCATGGTGAAATCAAGCTAGCTAGCTAACCAACTAGCCAGCCGCTAAATTAAAAACATTTAACAACTTTGTTTCAGCCCCACATTCTTGTCACAGCACATTAGATGCGTTGAGGCGACTGTTGAGGCGTACCAAGCATCGAACATGTCCACCCCAGGACATTTGTTTACAATCTCCGAGTTTTGTGTTGGCGAATGCAAGTTGGACCAGTTGGATCATTTAAACAGTGTATCATCCTGGCATTTGTTTGATTCAGGCACTGGACCCGCCCTTCGTCTTGTTAAATGGAGATCTCTAGTGGGAAACAATACAATATTTGTTCGGGACTAGGCTTAATCCAAGAGTCCAAAAACTATATACGGCAAGCTGCAGCACTCGAGGCAAATAATATGTTCATTGATGGGCATTCACTTACACTTTAAAAAACATCGCTACACACAACAAGGCATGCATGCTTCAGGTCTGTAGTGAGACAAAATAAAAAGAAGAAAAAAACATAAAGGGACTGCATTTGCACTTATTGTATTGCACTTAAAAATAATAGGACATTGGTCTAGGGCTGGGTATCATTTAAAAATGGAATGATATCACTTAAAGTGATAGCGGTGCCAGTAGGGTACTTAATTTGATCTTCATCATGTGAATGGAAGCCCTGCATGTTTTCCACTGGCTAGCTAATCGCCAGCACACTGCACAGCGCATCGTACCGCTGTTGGCGTCGCCCCCCGACCGACAGTGACGGGACTGCGTTGTCGTGGAAGCGTAAGGTTTGGAGTTTTAGGTATCGTTAATGATACATTGGTCACAGGCAGGTTTGCCAAAGCGACTTGTTGTTTCTTCTATAATCACATTCAATCACCCTTTTTTCCTAAAATGCTTTTGAGTGTTGATTTTACAAAGAGCCATATGCTGGTGCCTGATAGTATGTGTGAGCTGAGCTGAAAGGCTTAAAAAACCCTGCAGACTAGCAATGAATTGGCAGCTTGGGCCGGGCTCTATGTGACACGGTCTTAATAAAAAATGCACGGGATCCAATGACTCTCTATTCACAATGGTCAAAGCTGTTGCTCTTGAAGCTGTTGCTATTTACTTGTCTCCAGAAAAAAGAAACACAACAGTGAAGACATCATACGGACAGCACGATCAATACCAACCTGGAAGAGGACGCTTAATTTAACTTTTAACTTAACATAATTTTCACAACTTAACTGGCATCCACACATCTCTGGAAAGCAACAGCATTTTTGTATATAGTTTTTAGAAAATCTCTAATAGATGTTCACAGTTGCTTGACTGAATGGCAAAAATACCCATGAAGCCTAAAATTGCTGGTTTAGTTGTCTAAAACATGGATGTCAAGAGTTCTCTAAAGTACTGGAGGTTCACTGTCATCGAGGGCTATTTGATGGGTTCAGATTCATAGAGTAAAAAAATCTTGCAGTGTGTTGACTTTGAGCACTAACACACATATTCATACATACAACCATTAATTTTCTTGTATGTATATATATATATATATATATATATATATATATATCTGTAGTAATCTGTAAGGAACAGTGGAAATACCTTCAATTACATCTGATGGTTTGGTGTGATATACGTTTCATAAATTCTTCTTGGTGGAGGAAATTCTGTTCTGTGTATGGACGCTCTTCAGGGAGCATTTACGTGAAATCAGATTTCTGTACAGTAAAACAGCACACATAAAAACATGAAGACATTAAAATAAAAAACATCCCACGCTGAATATGTTTAAAATGTTCTTCAATTCATATATATATATTTTTTTATTCTAGAAAGGGAGGCGAGGGTTTAATTTTTTTGGCGGGATGAAACAGGGGTGCTGCCCGTCTCCCCGGTTTCCCACACTACACAGTAGTTTCATTCTTCCAGGGTCCAGTGCGTATATTCCCTGTGCTGTCCGAAGTGTACAGGAGTCCTTCGTGCAGGCCCCCCTTTAGAATCCCATTTTGATTGGGCGGGTTCTGGGGGTAGGATTGTCTGCGCGGGGCGTGCATCTCCAGGTGGTGATGTGTCGCCAGCGGGTCCTGCTCAGCCACTTTTCCGCAGCCACACAGGAAGACGCCTGTGTCGCTGGTCTCTGCCGGGCACAGGGAAGGGAAAAGGTCTGCCTTGGTGCAGCATATGTGCCTGTGGCAGTGGCTATGGCACGCCAGGGTCTCGTGCGTGGTGGCCGTGGCGGCGTGGCATGTGTGATGCCCGTCATGGTGGCCCTCGTGGGCTAGATGCGGACAGATGTGGGCGTGGCGCTCATGCGTGCTGTGGGGGCTGTCTGTGTGTGAGCTGTGCACGCTGCCTCCATCCACGCTGGAGGGGATGTGATAGGCGTACTCCCTCTCACTCCCTGCCCCGCAAGCACTGGCCCCGGCCCGCCGGCTGAAGTGACGGCCTTTAGTCCTGGTGCTGCTCTTGAGGCAGGGGTGCAACTGAATCCCTGGCCGGTAACCCTCTGGATCGGCATGTAGCAGGACATGTGTGGCCGCCGGCTCCTCCTCCATCAGCTGCTGGCTATGCAGGGCGGCGCAGCACGGCGTCACCGGTGCCAGACACGCCGTGTGATTTTGCAAGGATGGAAGGGCGGCGTGCTGGCAGTGACTTAAACTGCCATGACTGCAGCTCATCAGGGATTTACCCTGACATAGTGAGTCGTGGTGGCAGTGGCTGTGGCCGTGGCCGTGCCCCGGTGTGTCTCCGTTCACGTTGACCTTAGGCCGTGCTGGGGTGGGCCTGTGGGCGCCGGAGCAGGCGTCGGCGTGTCGTCCAGGACAACAGGAACACCAGCAGTGCCAGACATCGTCGCGCTTGGCGCAGTGATGAATGAGGATGAAGAGGCCGAGGGTGACGGAGAAGGCACCGTAAAGGCAGCTAAAGATCATGTCCAGGAAGTGGCCCTGTGACACAGCCAGGGCCCCGAAGGTCCAGGTGGCCAGGAACAGGAAAAGGGTGAATGCAGCCGTCCGGAGCTGAGCCTTGAAGGAGTGCTCATTGGCCAGCAGTGCGGGATTGATGGGGATGCCCGGGCAGCCGGCGGGGCAGTGGCCCCCACCCGATGTGGCCGCCAGGGCCCCAGGCTCAGATCCCTGGTGGCAGTGTGTCGGCGCGTCGACGGCGGCCAGCCTCTGCTGCTCCTCCGTCAGCTGCTTGAGCTCGTACTTCTTTTCGGGGCGTCGCCGCAGCTGGACGAAGGTACAGATGAAGTAGATGCACGTCACCAGGATGATGAAGGCCACAGGGCCAAAGAAGGCTCCCAGGCTGGGCTCCCACGCCATCCAGCAGCTGCAACACACATAAACCATTTTATTACTTTGCTTTATGACTAACAGCAGAACCCGCCACTTGCGCCCATGTCTACTGTAGACGGTTTGCAGCAGAGTGTGTATTTAACCTTGAGAGCACAAAGCAAATGTAGGACTTACTACGGCGCTTGCTCCCCGCTGCCATAGTTGTCTATATTGACGGCTGCCGTGACCCCGCAGATGATGAGGGGCACTCCACCACTGAATAAATAAAATCTGTGAGGTGATAGAGGGAGAGACAGAGGCAGAGACAATAAGAAAGTTAAGGAACGCTTGGCATAAGAAGGCACTTACAAATCCCACATCTCCCATCTGGATTACAACGGCACACTGTCAAAAATGTGACTGGGAAAGAAGACTAAATAAGATGTTAAACTTGTGCAGCGAGTTGAGCTCACAACAAACAAGCAGTGACACTGAGGAGCAGGCATGAGAATGTCTTTGCCAGCTGTCCTTCCCCCACTTTCCTCATATATGACTTTTGTGTGTGTGTGTGTGTGTGTGTGTGTGTGTGTGTGTGTGTGTGTGTGTGTGTGTGTAATTACAATATCACTTTTGAGCTTGTCAATGTGCGCAATCACACATACTGTTTGCTTTCTTTGCTGCAAACCAAAGTGTGAAACAAATCTGTTTCCCATCGATGTCGACATGATTGACTTGTCGAGCTGCAATTTCTGTCATCTGCTGTTTGCAACAGCTCAGCAGACGTGAAGAGGAACGTGGATTCCAGCAGAAGGAGATGCTGGATCTGAATTGCTTGCAAAAGCATCAGAAGCCGATACGATTACCTTTCTTTTTGAGGATGAACTTTGTGGTTACTTTGGAATATTTTGCAGCTACCTTGAGTGGCAAACATGTTCAAGTGAGTACTTTCAATAGCAGTGTTCTCCTCTTCACATACAAACCACACTCAAGCTCGTACCTGTAATTCACATCAGACCAGGTGGCAACCTCTGGTTCTGAAAGGTGAATTGGTTTAAACTCGCAACCTTTCTAATGGCCAGCAGGGGGCAACTCCTCTGGATACAATCGGAAATCTGATTGTATAAAAGTCTATGAGAAAATGACCCCACTTGATTTATTACCTCAGTAAACATTGAAAATTTGAGTTCATGGTCATAGTAGCTAGTTTCAAGTCTCTTTCAACACAGCATGATGTTCATTTCGTAAAATATGGCTGATTTATTTTGATGTTAATACATCTAAAGGCCTGTATTGGCTGAAGACGGGAGTTTTTACAAGACAGGAAAACTCACAGCTGCACTGAGCTCAGGACCTCCACTCGGCTGGAGTTACATAATCAGTTACCACATCACTGGCATTCAGTGTAGTTTGTTACGTTTGATAAATTGGAAGCTTATCTGTTCTGTAGAGCAAGCATCGAAAGTGCTTCAAGAAAAGCAGTGGATTGCCTTCACACGCTTTCAACTACACATTTGGATCGTTGCTGCTCAGCACTAGGGATGCAACGGCTCGAGATTTGTAAGGGTACAATAATCGTCACAGTACACGGTATTACACAATCATCCTTATTGTTATTATCATTATCATCATTATTAGTTACATGGAATGAAACATAATGTTCTTTGGGGGGTTGAACAAAGCCCATTATTCTGAAATAACTAAGCCATAGTCACATGTATCTCTGGCAAACCATACATGATTGAATAATGACTTAATCAATCGGATCCGACTCGGTCAATTCTTAAAAGGGGACACCCCTCCCGTAGAAACGTGAATGTACATGCTATGATAACTGTCAGTTGTCATACCACAGTACACCGTGAAAGCAGTATATACCTCTGCAGCCCTACTCGGCACATTATACGTTCCCTCACAGCGTTGTTGGTTGTGATACTCCCCAGACAACAATGCTCGACTGCGAGATGCAATTAAACACATGAACAGCAACGGCAGTGCATCAGAATTTGAAGTAATGTCAGCCGCAGACTGTGAGAAAATGAAAGAAAAAAATAAACAATGGAAAGAAGAAGATGTATATGTTTGCTATTTTTCTGCCATGCTCTTAAAATGGACTCTATTGTACTGTAACCCCCATCGGGTATCGCCATGATTAGTTGTATCTGGTTTAATGCACTTATTGTAAGTCGCTTTGGATAAAAGCGTCAGCTAAATGACATGTAATGTAATGTAATGTATCTACGTGGTGCTAAATCCGAAGGCATTCTGATCAACTCTGGTATGATCAGGCCTTTCGCTGCCTCCCAGTGAATATACTTACCCCATTCTTCAGGCACACGGGCAAGTATCGGAACAATGCACTTGCGTCACAATATCGCACATGTCATGAGCTATAAGAATTCAGAGCAGGAACAAAGCTGATCCCCATTTCTCTGCACTGTCCTTGTCCCCCCTCTCTCTCTCTCTGCACTGTCATCCACTTTCCTCCACAGCACTGTGCTATTTCCTCTTCCTTCCAGTTCAATCTAAACCTCTGTCACTGCCGTAACCTTTCCACCACTCCGTCTTCCTCCATCTTCGTCCCACAGTTTCCTACCCTTCTCTCCCTCTCAATCTGTCCTCCGTCACAGAGCATCTCCCCCCCCCCCAACAATTCAATTACAATCAAGATGTTTGTCGGGGCTGGTTTGGCGAGGGTTATTTGGGTGGATGGATGAAGTGGGGAGGGGCGGCATTACCGGCCTGTCACCGTCTCTGAGTGGAACGGTTCCCCCGGGGGGACTCTCCTCTCCAACAGAAAGCCATTTACACAGCCGTCAGCCAGATAAGCATGAATGAGAAGAACTGTGATGTTAAAGAGCCCTGTGTTTTATAAGCCTCATTCCCCCTTCACCCCCTCCAGGAAAGCCTGCTAGTGTTTCCTGCAGGCCTGTGTCCAACGGAAAAAACATGTGGCATACATGCAAGAAATACATTAAAATGACATGCTAGTCTACATGCTGCTCTGCTTTTAAATGCAAAAAGGTGCTTCTTCACTTTGAAAATCTTTCCAATGCATGCACATACATACACACACGCGCGTGCGTGCACACGCACACACGCACACACACACGCACACACACACACACACACACACACGCACACACACGTACAAACACTTTGACGCATGCATTTTTGTTGGTTATTCTTCCATTAAAAAGAAAAAAAGGCCCTCAAAAAAGAGTTGTACTTTTGACTGAGGACTGTTAGGAATAGCAATCATTTGATATAAATAGACCCTGAAGTGCCTTTTAGCCAGCAGCTAAAACAGTGACTCTGCAGCCATCCTCTGCTCCTCATGCACCGTCCTCTGTTTTGTGGCTATGAGCGGTCCTTTTCTCTGGACCTGGTCCAGGGCACACACAGCACAGCTGGGGCCCACGGATGGGCGTGTGTCCAGCTCGGGTTAAATGTATGTACTCACTTGAAACAAAAAATCCTGCACATCTCAAGTGAGTTCACTTCAAAGCATAGAGGTCAACATTTTGGGGAACAAGCTCATTCCCTTACTTGCCGAAAGTGAAATGAGAAGATAGATATTTAGACAGCTTAGCTTAGCATAAAGACAGTAACTGAGCTAAGCTAAGCTATCTCACTACTAGCTGTGGCCTAGGAGTGTCATGTACATTTATAATTAGAATATATAATATATTTGTTATTTCCATGGCCGAGGACATCCAGAAACCAGAGAAGTAAGTCTCAAACTTGTTATGTCATTGGGTGTAAAGTCTGGAGTTGCTCTGTACGAAATTAATGGGAAACTCAATGTTTGTTTTCTCATTTATAACGTGTTTAAATGTTTTCAATAACAAATGTATGAAACAAAGTTGTGCTTAATCAAACGTACATCTCGGAAAATGGCGGAAATGGCAGTAAAAACACACACATTTGCTTTGCTATAATGATTTATAGATAAGTTCCTTTGTGAATTGCTTCGCAATGGTTTTACATTTCTTTTATAAAGTGGGTCCACAGAAACACTGATCTATAATATCTCGCACAATTAATTATTGATGGAGCATTTCCACAACTTTATACCTGATGACATCACAAGTTTGAGTTGTGATGTCTTTAACGGACAGATATGAGTGTATTTCTGAAAATGAAGAACTATTGTGGGGCAACTGTGGGTCAGTGGTTAGCAGGTCCATCTTTCAATCAGGAGGTTGGCGGTTCAATCCCTGCCCTAGTTGATGTGTCCTTGAGCAAGACACTGAACCCTGCATTGCTCTCCGTAACATGTCTACGGTGTATGAATGTAAAATGTAAAGTGTCTTTGAGTACCTTAAAAAAGCACTATATAGATTATTGTGTTAAAACAGCATTGTGCACCCGTCCAATATATTCATTTCATATTCTTCTTTCCACTGGTGTGAAGTCATTTTGTGATTTTAGAGAGATACTCTACCTCACTACACCATTTCATATTGTAATACACATATATCATAGTTAATGCATCACCACTCACTGATACCAGCCATCTCAAAAGCTCAAAAGAGTAGCTTTTCTAAAGCACCCCCCAACCAGGGAAACCAGATCTGTGTCATTTAACTTTACTCTGCTATTTAACAAGTGCATTTGCCTGTTTGGAATTATTAATAACAGCTCGGGAGAAATGCTGACATTAAACAGATGTCGGAGACTCGATACTAGGAGGCAAGTGTTGCTTTTGAGAAATGATCTGCGGCCATCACGCCAGATGACTGTCGGTTAATAGCACGAACATAGGCGTTTAACGTGTGTGGCCCAGCGTGGTGTCGCAGGCTTTCTAAGAAAGGTCAATGCGGCGGTGCAGTCAGGAGCGGAGGGACAGGCAAAGAGGTAGCTGAGGAGGAAGAGGCCGGTTGCTGGGAGGAGAGGGAGGATAAATTGATTTGTTTCCAGCTGCTAAGTCTTATTGCATGAGACTGTCTGACGGAGAGACATTACAGTCAATCACTGTGGATCATCTCGACTGCCGCGCCACATGACCCTCCCCACCCCCACTCTTTCCGCCGCCTGGCCCCAGACAAACTATCTCATTCACAAGCGGTGCATGAAGCCTCGAGAACGTTCCAAACTAGAAACCCCAATCGTGCAGGTGTCTCAGGATCTGCAAAGTGCTTGAGGGGCATCCTTATCCTAAGTGACTTTCAGCGAGTCTTCAAGAATACATTATTGAGTTTTAATAAAGTCATACATACATACATACATTTATAGATTTTTTTAATAGATATTAGTTCCAGGTGTATGGGTGCTAAAGGTCCATGAACCCTCTAAAACACCCCATAGTAAGTTATTCCAGAAGGGTTCACATCCAGTGCAGCTCCACATGTTTAAATCATTTTTCTTGTGTGGGGTCATTCGCTGTGTCGTCTGCAAACTATTTAGCAAAGTTCAACGAAATGCAAGCGACTGAAACGGCACATTTCTTTCCGGTGGCTTTCAGGAAACGACGCCATGAAAACCGAATACGATTAGATGACAAACAGGCCCTCTGCTTGCCTCTGTATCTCCGCTCTCAAACCTTCCCTTAAAAGGATTTCTCTTCGAAGCGCCTTGGAGTTCAGCTCCGCGGCACCGCTGCAAAGTGCAGAAGAGCTCACGCAGCACCTTCTCAACGCAGAAGAAGAGCACTGCATGTGTCCACGAGCTGATCCTCTTAAACACGGCAAATGTCGTGGGTAAGCAGAAAAGCAAGTGGAGAATGAGTGGAAAAAAGAAAAAGAAAATCGTGAAAAAGTTGAAATTCAATCTTATGTGTGTGTCTAAGGGAATAGGAATGTAATGGGTCAAAGGGTTAAATGCATTTAGATTTGTGATAAGGCTCCTGGCTCAGCAGCCTCCTGGGTGATTGAGGTAATTAGTTATTGCACAGGGGTGATACCATAGTAACAACTTGTTTTAAGTCGTCCTTCCGCCTCCTGACATTCATCTGCCCTCCATTATTTCTGCCTTACAGGGTAGTATGAAGCCTCAAATAGAATAACTGAGGAAAAACATTTACTGAACACCCAGTTCAGCTATTCTAGACATTTTCCTCTAACAAATGCCTGCCAGAATGTGTATCTATACCTATGGGAAAACTGCAGAATCTGAGGCTTCAAAATGTTTTATTACTACAAGAAAAAAACACATCATTGTCAGGCTAGAGCAGTGGTTCCTTACATTTTTTGTCTTGATGTAACATTACCCCCACATCACTGTCAACACCGCCTGTCATGTTCCAAAGATAGTCTTTTCAGTTGATTTCCTAGAAGATGAAGAATTGTAGCTCAATTTACAATATTTTCTTTCCCATGAAATTGCATTATGAATGTTTAGGTGGTCAATTTTGTATACTTTCTAGTCCCATCATGATTGCACTGTAAGACATATAAATAGCAAGCCTTTTTAACATTTTCACAGGCAATTTCAGCTTTTTGCATGTTATTTAACTCCCCGTTGTCATTGCTTTGGAAGCTTTCCACCTTTTATTTAACGACCCCTTATCATTCCCAACTCGTCACATACGGACATGTGGTAGCAGTTTTAAACACATCTTTAACGTTGTAAATAAAAAATAAAAAATAGTTGGTTATGTTTAGGCAACACAACTTCCTGGTTAGATTTAGTAACAGATCATAATTTGGATTAAAACATGGACGTTTGTGACATAAAGTTCTACATAAATTAAATAGTCAACGTAAGTAAGTCAACGGCTGACATTTGGTTTCCCGCAGGACAGGAATACTGGTATGCTGGGTGAAAGTTACATGTGTGTTTCACCAATACATCCACCCAAACCTCCTCCTTAAGTGGACTTTCTCACTCTTAATACTACGTCAGCTGACTTCCGGAGCACTTATTATGAGGGTCTATTACCAAGGTGTGAAATTAAACACGAAATGCAAAAAAGCTTTATTAAAGCTATCAGTGTTTATCTATTTGTTTAAGCT
The DNA here is from genome assembly GCF_009769545.1 of Cyclopterus lumpus. Classification (NCBI taxonomy): domain Eukaryota; kingdom Metazoa; phylum Chordata; class Actinopteri; order Perciformes; family Cyclopteridae; genus Cyclopterus; species Cyclopterus lumpus. Next base: position 19,419,167 of record NC_046980.1, on the reverse strand, counting down.
AGCAGTGTTATCTTCTACTTTTAGTTAACAGTGTGTATCTTTTACTTTAAGCTAACAGTGTGTATCTATTACTTTTGGTGAACAGTGTGAATCTATTACTTTTGGTGAACAGTGTGTATCTATTACTTTTGGTGAACAGTGTGTATCTATTACTTTTGGTGAACAGTGTGTATCTATTACTTTTAGTTAACAGTGTTTATCTTTTACTCTAAGCTAACAGTGTGTATCTATTACTTTTCGTGAACAGTGTGAATCTATTACTTTTGCTGAACAGTGTGTATCTATTACTTTTCGTGAACAGTGTGAATCTATTACTTTTGGTGAACAGTGTGTATCTATTACTTTTAGTTAACAGTGTTTATCTTTTACTCTAAGCTAACAGTGTGTATCTATTACTTTTGGTGAACAGTGTGTATCTATTACTTTTAGTCAACAGTGTGAATCTATTACTTTTGGTGAACAGTGTGTATCTATTACTTTTAGTTAACAGTGTTTATCTTTTACTCTAAGCTAACAGTGTGTATCTATTACTTTTAGTTAACAGTGTGTATTTACTACTTTAAGCTAACAGTGTCTATCCCTTACTTTTAGCTACCAGTTTTTTATCCATGACTTTTAGGTAATTATGTTGACTTCTCTGCTCGCTTGCTAACTAGTTTTCATGCCATTGCATGGCCTTAAGGTGTTCTAGCTGACTTAATTCTTACCCAATGTGTACTTCTTCCCAAACACAAATATGTGGATTTGTTTTTCTAACTATTATCATAATTAGTCTTTTCTTACAATAAATCCATTACAAGTACTGTGCACCTGTTTGGGACTTCGGGCAGGAGGATAAAGAGCCACAGATAATGATGATGGCAATATTTAGAGTGATGAGATTAAATCAGCTACAAGTCAATCCTCCATAGTTCCCTCTGACCCAACTGTTGCTCTATTTAAATGGCTTCAGGTAAACTGTTTTCAGTTTTTTTTAATGAGAATCACTAAATAGTGGAGGAAAAACAGGGAAATACTTCAAGACATTAATTCCTTTTCATATCAAGTTAACTGACTGCTGCTTGTCAGTCTTATGCAACTCCCTTTTTTTGTATTGTTGCTTAGCAGCAGTTACCAGCTTGAATATCACCTGCATCAGGTGAGGTCTCAGAACATAAGGTTGACTGATTAAAAGGAATTCACTTGGCTCCTCTAATCTCTTTTCATAATAAGTGAATCATTAAAGTTTAAAACCTACGCTTCTTTCCTTGTGGCTGACAATGACTCAGGTTAAAAATGCAATTTCTGAACAAGAGGAAATGTGGAGAAAAAAATCCAAAAGGAGAGCCACAACAGTATAAATGGGAAGACTTGACAGCAATGTGACTACAGAGTGAACAAAGCCAGAGGCTTGAAAGAATGCAAACGTGGTTGTCTCTGCAGATAAACGATGCAATAACTCATCTGTGGAAAGCTATTGTTGCCGTCTAAAGTAAGCATGAGCCAGCAAACACCTGAAAACAAATACATAAACTATCATAAATCAATATGCCTCTGCACAAATACTCAATACATGCACGTTTACACATTTGGACGAGAGAAGGACAAATCGACAAATCTTAAACCGGGGTAACATGATCAGATTTGTCGATATTCTACTTGTGCCGAATATATTTCATTGTCTGGCACATCCTCCGCTCAATGAATTCAAAAATACCACACAGACAGTCAGCCTTTTCCTTGGTCATTGCATACCTGGAACACTTTACCCACAGAACTAAGGAACTTCTCTGGTTATTGGACAATCAAACATGCATGCTGCCGTGATCTGGAGTATAATTGGTTATGCCATTGTTTGACTAATTGTCAGTGTGCTTTTCTCTGTGCTTACAATTGCGTGTTTTCTTTTAATGTCATCAACCTCCCTGAAGATGAAAATTAGCCTGTGAGAATAATTCTGTCACATTTACATCATGGCAACTGCTCCTGTTAATTGATGTGCATTATACCTTTTTAAATAATTTTTTTTAAAGTATGGTTTCACCAAATATCGTTTAACTGAGCAAGGAGGTCAAATTGTCGGATGTTTTAAAGAAAATGTATCTAAATCTGTGGAGAAGAATTACATTTTTTCTTCTTTCCTCCCTCATTGATGATTGTGTGACCCCCTCAGATGTGTTTTGAGAACATCTGTTTGGTTGAAAAGCATTGTACATAAAAGGTAGTATAAACCTAGCCCAGCAGCAACAACAGCAAAATACTTTTTATTTACAATTTAATAATAATAGTCGCATAGTCTTCAAAATTGGTTTGTCGTATTGGCACTTTTACTCACGTAAAGGATCTGAGTATTTACACCACAGCTCAAAATCATTAATTCAAGCTGTGCCAGGTACAGCCAGTGAAACTTTTACTTCCGTCTCACAGTTTCAGTCAAGTAATGTAATGACAACAAAGAAAAGAAATAGGAAAGCAACTAATTGCACAGTTAACCAGTCCTTGGCCTCTGAATACACACACACACACACACACACACACACACACACACACGAGTGTGTTTACTTCTCCGTCTCGAGGCAGTCAGGGTTGAGGAGGGTTGCAAGGACATTTGTGCTTACCTCAACAGGGGCTGTTTGGGGGGTGGAGGCGGGTCGCCATCTTGGCTCTGCGGAGGCTTCTTGGTCACCTGTTTATAAATGTTCCTGGCCGTCACCCCGAGCCACAGCATGGTCGACAGGGACGAGTAGTGCAGCACCACCCCGACCTGACGTAGGGTGAAAGAGGGCGCATCAAGTTATTTATTTGACGTTGCTGAACCTTTTCCATATACTGTACAGTATGCCTCTCTGGAAAATGTCAGACTTGATTATATTACTGTGACTCAAAGAAAAGATGTTCAGGGGGAGCTGCCACTCCTCTCTCTCTCTCTCTCTCTCAAAAAAACATCATCAATGTCACTCCAAGGGTGTCTTCATAGAGACCTGCCTGCTTTGTCTTATCCTTCGCTAAAAGACAATGATAGGAGAAATGCTCAAAAAGTGCTTCTGAATCATCAAGGTTGTTTGGGATAAGAGCATTATGGTGAGGTTATACAGTTGGATACTGAGCAGCTCCTTATCAGTTAAGTTAGAGGACACAGGGGTGTGCACTGCGAATAACAAATTGGAATATAAATGACAGTCACGCTGACAACTACCAGGGCGTGATTGTGTTCCGAAATGCATGGCTCACGTACCTCCACTCTTCCTTGTTTTAATATTCATAAATTATGTTTGGATGAGGGAAATGATCTAACTTTGTTTAAAGGCTTTGCCAGCTCATAGAGAGAGAGAAAGAGAGAGAGAGAGAGAGAGAGAGGAGAAAATTGAAATGCACTGAGCCTTTTCTCCAACCAGTCAGTCTATTCATAAGGTGACAACCTGAGACACCCAATCAAATGGCTTCACGCCAGCCTGGTAGGCCTAGGGACTGAAGTTAGTGTACCAGAGTCCAGATGCTAATTGGAAATGTCCTTGAGCTGGTTATAGAGAGCAAAGAGCGAGTGGGAAGTCAATCACTGCTGCAGAGTCCGTGCGCTTCAGAGCTTCATTAGTGCCAGGAGCAGACAAGGAGGACGCGTGTTTGCAATATGGAAATAAGGAGGGGAGGAGGAGTTCTCAAATTATCAGAGATAGTGAAGGTGGGGGGGGCACATTGATCATAACTGGCTGATTAAGTTCCTGATAAAAAAACAAAAAAACAAGAAGTAACCCCTAATGCAGGAAGTCAAATTGCATTATTAAAGCATGCTGTCAATCTAGCAATTCTCTTTTATATCTAATACAGACCGTACAATTGCACATTAGTTGTCAAGCATGTGCAGTACTAGTATGCAATTAACCCACTTAACTATAGACGCACCCCGGAGGCGTGTACAAGTACGATTTATGGGACCCATGTATGAGTTCTCGTAATTATTTTAGACAGTCCGGTTTTGGGCATCTTCAGCCAAGATGTAACCTGGCGTGCCAGATGGTTTGTTTCACAGAACCGTCTGAGAAGCCGCCATTGGAAACCATTTTGGAGGCACTTTCAAAAACAATACTCGGTAGTTGATTGGATGTACCATATGTCAATCAAACTCATGCCAAAGCCAGTCGAGAGCAATCTCTGAAACCATCGGCTGTTGGTCTGATGTGGGATAAGCCTCTGGGGGCGAGGGGCTGTGTTTCCAGGTTTCCTTTGTAGAAAGCAGATATCTGGCCCAAGTCTTCCTTTTTTCGTGCTTTGCTCATTGTTCACGATCCAATTTACAGCTTGAGAGAAGACCTGTTTGGCCGGATTGTTTCGCAAGCTTTTCACAAGCTTTCATCATTGTCAGACGATAGCGGATAAGTTACCAGATTGCATTTCGGTCTCTTTTTCTCCCCACATGGACTGTTTACCTGCTTTCAACCAAAGCACGATCAACCGGGATCGGAAAAATCATAGACATTATAGAATAGAATCCATAGATTAGAATCCAGCTGCAGTGCAAAGTAAATCAAGATGAGTCCTCAGAGGCAACTTGCCACCACTCAATTAGCTCCCAGGGTGATCAAATGCCATTCAGAGTTACTGCGACAGCAGCTGGACAAATCTTGACTAAGTGGGAGAAACTGTGTCACGGCTTGGCCGTGACTCTCGTCCCTTTCTCTCTTTTTCTTGTTTGTCCCCTGTTACGCGTGTGTGTGTGTGTGTCTCGTGGGCGTGGCTTCCGGCAACTGGCAATCATCTCCACACCTGCACATCATCTCCGGCACCTGTCTCCAATCACATCATCAAGTCCTCCCTGTTAAAACACCCTGGCTTCCCTCTCTCCAGTTGCCAGATTATTGCACCATTTACAGTGGTACCGCGACTCTCGGCTTCACTAAGAAACGTACTTTGCTTGTTACTTGTGATTTCCTGCTGTTCCCTGTGCCCAGGAATCCCGTACCTGCACTTCCGCTCAGCCGCCGCCGCCGCTCACGCCACCGCCGCTCACGCCACCGCCGCTCACGCCACCGCCGCTCACGCCACCTCACCACCCCATCTACGCTCTCCCGGTTCTCTACAATAAACTATTTACCTCCACCCAACCTTGCCTACCCGTGTCTGCGCTTGGGTCCAGCACAACCGAACCCTCACAAACTGTCTATTTACCAGCAATACCTCTCAATTCACCAGCTGACATTGCTGGTTTTCACCAGAAAGTTGAAAAAATAAATCATAGTTTTGAATAACAAAGACACCATCTTGCCTCTCACCTACAATCAATGTTGGTTTCTCCAAAACCATAAAAGTTAATTTCTAGTTGCTAAAACCAATAATTTTAGTTTGTTTGGGGTTTACGGTAAGCATGTTTAGATAAGCCCTAAAATAAATCAGAGCATGGATATGTTGATGAGGACAGCCTGCTCAGTCCCGTATGAAAATACTTGTCTATTCATAGTCGTTGTGTGATTTCTCCTGATGTCCCTTTGTTGCTAGAAAATATGGGTAAATACATAATTTCAGCCAGCGATCAGATCAGTGAGCAGCACAATGGCCGTGCAGTTAACAAAACGGGAGCTGGAAACTGAAAGCTTGGAAAAAGCCACAGCTTCAGTCGCCTCAGACTCCTGCTTTCATCACTCAGGATGGCTGACAATGACGCTTTAAATGAATCAAACCGCACACCCATACAATAGCATTAAGGGGGCATTCATAGTGAATTATAACAATTTCATAATGCTTTATGGCTACACTCATTAATGTACATAATGCTACCTGAGGCACTATGGCAACAGTCATAAAACAATATAGATGTGACATAATTAATTATCAGTTCAAGTATCTTTTGTATGACATTGAATAGTCTTGCATAATCATCATGGTAATGATTTCTATGATAATGCCCATAATGCATTATAAACATATTCATTATGTGTTTTAATGTGCATATAGCACTGTTATTATAGTTATAAGAGTATGAGAGTAACTTATAATTGCATTAAAATACAATACGATAACAGTAATTATAATGCATTAAACAAATAAATGGATGTATTACAAATATGGGATATATACAGCACTATAGCCCTTGCCAAAACAAGTACTGTGATAACTGAACGTATAAATCAGTCATGCTTTATCATTAGTTGTGATTATTGTTAAACAGCATTATGAATATCTATGAGTGTTTATAACTATAAATATACAGTGCTATAAACAGATTATAATGCAAGTATGTTTGTAATACTTGTTTGTTTAGAAACGGGCCTCAAAGAAAGTGTTGCCAAAATCACTATGCAGCATGGATTCTTTTAAACTTGCCACCAATAAAACAATATGATGAAGCATGTGTTATTTACAGATGTGTCGATATGTATTTCACTGTACTCGACACATACAATGAGACTGCATGGGCCATTGTGACATACTTTGAGTACTTACTACAGTTGATTGGCGAGACGTGTATTAAGAGATGAGAACAGGAAGCCATTGTGTCTTTTAAGCCTCGTCAGTCAACCTTATGAGTGCACTGCTTATGAGTGTAGTAATGAAGCATCACACTGGAATTGCATTATAATTCAGTGGTTTGATTTGGACTCAAAGTTGCACACTCCGGCCTTAATGTCCCGTACCCCGACGACATCACGTCATACAATCAACTTATTAGCTGCAGTTAGCTTTGAAGTGCTTTCAGGTACGTGCTTCTTCATGGTCATTTGTGTAAAAGAGCAACAGATGTGACACAACGAAGACGAGGCAAGAGGTGTCAAGTCACAGAGAATTTGTGATTTAATGTGAAAGGTGAAAGTAATGAGGAGTCACCACAGCAGGCTGGCCGTGCACCTTTCTGTTCTAATTGCGCTACAAACACCCCGAAGTATAACAGTACGGGGGCCTTTATAAATCAATGTCTAGACTTACAGTCTCAGATAAAGAACTAATCCAGCAAGTTTATTAGGTACACCTAGCCAAACCAAATGCAGTCTTGCAATAAATCTTCCATATGATGTAACCAGAAATGTAGTAGTCGATTCCAATACTAGTGAAATTCCCCATTTCACAATGCCCCACTCAATACCACAGTAAAAACATAAACAAAACAATAAATTCAACATACACTGGCTTTTGAATTTCTAATTAATTACGGATGATTCTCCTCAAGTTTCTCGCCCAAAACAAACATTTTACAAGATTATTTTAGAACACATCCTGATAACGTTATGGTTTACTTTTGCCTAATGCTCATTTCCACGGAATAGAGCTTGAAGGCATCATGACGTAACTCAATGCAAACCTCTGTACGTTTGCCGTTTGCCAAGCAGGACTGCGCTGCACACACATGCTAACAGCTAACTCCTCCCGTCGATTACAACGCGGATGTGTTGTTCCCAAAGTGGCACTATCAGGGACAACGGGAAACCGTTGGTCTCGAGCCCCAATCCAAATTCTCGACTTGAAATACACCCCTACCTTCATGACTGTTCACAATGATCTCCTGAGAAGTCTCATTATAATGAAGAAATATGAGATGTTGTGTGACAACTTGTGTGACAATCAATGAAGGTCTAAAAAGAGTGTAAAACAGTACAAAGAAAGCATGTCAGCCCGCCAGTAAGACCCCAGAACAATACCACCGCCAGCGGTGGAAAATACCCGACAGTTATGGTGCAAAACAGAACGATGCGGATAGTGAGCTCTGGGTCAAACTGTAAATCTAACAGTCTGATCACCGCGAGGACGAAACAGACCGATTGTAATTCACTCAATCGTTCAGTTGTTGATGCGTGTCGCTGACTTCACCGACATCCTTTTCTGCAGCGTTCGGTGGTGTGTGTGTGTGTGTGCGTGTGCCTGGGTGTCTCTTTCTGTCTGTCCATGCCTACCAGGCTCACTACCAATCTGCCTAATATTATTTATGGTCCTTTGTAGATGTATACTTAAGGACCTCTCATGGTTGCAGTGAACATTATTGAACTGTTTTCTACCCCCACTGACTGCTGACTTCTCAACTGGCTGGTCGGGTCTGCAGGTGAACAATAACTGCATCAGAAGCCATTTCTGCCAATCGGCTTGGCTACCTAGTCGATTGCAGGGCCACATTCTGGCCTTAGACGTGGCTCAAACACTGACATCCATAGAAAAGTTGGGTTTTCTTTTTGAACCATATCTACATATGGTAACCCGATGTGTTACGTTATGTTCCACTGAAGTTAGGCATCATACAATATGAAAACATTTGTCCTGGACACCATCTTGACTGTCAGGGTGCCGAGAGGGGAGACCGGCTCTCAACGGAGTGCACTTTGCTAGTTAAGAATGGCACTTCTTTTGCATTGTCTGTAAAGACACTGTCAGATGACTAGTTTTAACAATTTCAGTTAAATTCAAAGGTACCTCCATACCGTCTTCTATGGGCATATTCATTATATTGGCTCCCTACTGTTTTGGATGCATAAGTAACCAGTCTGTCGGAAGCATTTCACATGTGTAAAAATGAGCTCAGGAACACTGAAATTGGGCCCAGTGGAAGTACAAAGCAAATCACTGCAGATACTGTAATGTCTTCTCTCTTTTTTCTTTTTTTTGTGCCAGCCTTTGCCGTCACAACTAATTTCACAGTGGCACACTAATGAGGAAATCCTCTGTAAAGCATCTTTAAGCTGACAGTTGGATGTAACCTCAGATCTAGGTCACATCCTTCACCAAGTTCTTTGCTAAATTAATAGGTTATTTGACGCTGGTCACACACTCCCTGAACAATCAACTGAGATATCTAATCCAAATTTGACGGTCCGAGGTAAGATGAGGTAAGGCGAGGGGAAACGAGGATATACTGTGTGTGTTGTTCTGTTGCTCACCGCAAACTAACGGAGGTTGTGTGGCGTGGCAGCGGAGGTGTTGCTCAAATCAACGACAAAACGAGCCGCATTGGAAGAAAAGATAGAAATAGAGATCAGAGACGACTTTGACTTTGAGGCCGTAAAAGACATTGGATGCTGCATAGCGGCAGTGGCGGGGCGGGGAGGCGGTGCAACACGGAAGAGTGGCACACAGATAGAGAGCGACAGGATGAGTATGGGATGCAGGTGGAGATGGTGAGGGGTGGGGGGGTGGAGGGTTGACGGGCGGAGGAGGGCCGGGTGGAGGAGTGCATGCTTGAAGTGTGGCGAGAGCTGCCAAAGCTAGTTTCAGAGCTCCTTGAAGTTCCCTCGTCGGAGGGAGAGCGTGTACTTATGTGTCCCCCTGGGAGGAGGGGAAGGGGGAGCAATGTGTGTGTGTGTGTGTGTGTGTGTGTGTGTGTGAGGGGGGGTGGGTGAGAGGCGGGATGATTGGGAAGAGAACTGCAGCAGGCGGACGAGAGCATTTGAATGTGTGTATGTGTCGGTGCGCCTCGCAGCTCCACATGCACTCCTGTAATTATCCCAAAATGGTGTCTGGTGGGGCCCGCCTCCCTCCCCGCGGAGCAGCACGCGATCTGGGCTCCTGCCCAAATCTTCGGAGAGTTGTCCTGTTAGGAGTGATTGGGTAAAGGAGGAGCATTCAAAGACCCCGAGATAAAATTAGATAAATGACTGAAATGCTAAATAAGTTAAAGAGCAGCAGCAGCAGGGCCGACGCAGTCGCAATGGCTTTGTCAACAACACCCGCTCTCACACTGCAGGAGGCGGACTTTGTTTTCTAAGAAGGCATACTTTACCAAGGGTTTGTGGCTGTATTTATAGTTAGTACATCATTTATTAATGTTTTATTCACCATATTAGTTAGCAATTAAAAATAACAACTTGTGGGTCGCCATGTTGTAAAATAAAAAAGAGAATATCTTCACCAAAACAATAACTTTACAACTGCGACTGACGGATTATTGCATCGAAGGAATAATTTAAAAATGACTTACTAAGAATGCTAACTGCAGGGTGTTATTATAAGTAAAACACAGATGAGATCAAGAGCGAGTAAACAATGACGTAAACCTGCCAAAGTGACATGCAGGCTGTTAATTGAATAAATTCCAGTGACAACAGTAGATGTTTCAAGCTTTACTTCAAGCCAACATAAACATACGTTTTACATACGTTCCTCTAGAACCAGACTGAACCCGCGCATGCGCACTAAACTGAATACTTAACAAACTCCCCTTTCTCTTTAAAGAAAAACATAGTGACAAAAAAAACGAACATTAGTTTTTTTCTAAAACCTTAAACAAATAAACATAGGTTTCAACTAGCAACTTTAATGAATAGAGTTTGAAGATAGGCTTTTTGTGATCGTTTAGCCTTTGAGTTGCCAGACACCTTCGCTGAGAGCCCTCAGCAGAACGAGTGCAGATGTCCCCTTCTTAGTCAAGCAGTCAGCGAGCTGTTCCTTGGAGGCTGACCACATGATCTGCTGGATGGTCCCAGTGTGGACAAGCTCCTTGATGCTGCTGATTTCAAGGCAGAGTCTCTTTTCAGTCACGCTTTTGGTGGACTTCACAGCATCAAGAAGAGAGTAATTGTCCGTTACACAGACAATGGGCAAATTGTTCCATGTGCAATCACATGGTCAGTTCGGAGTAGAGTGTAGCCAAAAAGACTGCACTGTCAATGCCATCTGCAAGTGCCAAAGTCTCTCCTGCTAAGGTGCTTCGGACAACTCTCCTGATCCTCTTTGAACGCCAGCATATAGGTGAAAACCGTCCATTCTCTCCCATAAGCATGACCAGGTGTCCGCCTTGAGTGCCACCGTCTGGAAGGTTTCCCATCGTGGAATCACTAAACACCACTAGTTTCAGCGAGCTGTCTTTTCCCAGGTGCTGAAACCTCAAGGTCACCTCTTCGGATTTCAGTTTCCTGACAAGTTTGTTTGCACAGTGTGGAGTCTGAATGATGATAGGATGGATATGTCACACATTATGTCGAGTCTACTCTGCCTTGCTACCCACAATATTTGGCCAATCTTTGACTTTAACATGTCAGTTTCAGTGTCTGTGTGGCTCTGTTGGGATCCACAAAAAATGGGTTGTAGATTCTTGATGTAAGTCCTTTGTTGCACTTGTATCTCATCCTCCAAAGAGTGAACCTCCATTCCAATGTAGCTGAAGCTGTTGTGCTCTTCACGTCCAACTTGAAAAGCAACTTTCAAGTGAGGAATGACTGTTGTGGAGAATGTTTCTGAACCACCCCAGATGAAGTCATCCACGTGACAAGCAAGGAGTCCCATCACGTTGCAGGAGTCATCCAGCCAGTAGAACACTGCTGGATCAACTTTTCTTTCACTCTGTTACCAATACAGAGAAGCATCTGCTAAGCCATAAACACACTTTTTTAACTTCCACAGAATTCCTTTGCTCTGAGCTTCTTTGGGGGGACAAATATAGACATTTCGGGTTAACTCTTTGCCTTGTAAAAAGGCTGCTTTAATGTCCATAGAGTTAAGCTGCAATTTCTTTTGACATATCACTGCCATAACCACTTTTAGAGACTCTGAGGCACATGTAGGCAAGTCTTTTGGGAGCTCCTGGGTGTTAATTTCTTCAAAGCCTCTAGCAACTAATCTAGCTTTCGGTGCAACACCATCAGGTGTATCCTTGAGTGTGCACACCCACCTCGTAGAGACGCATTTCTGGCCTTCATCTTTCACCTCTTCAAACACATCATTCTTTTTCCAGTTTCTGAGTTCATTGTGTTTGGCAGAAATGAAGGCATCATCATTCACAATAAGTATATCTTCTTCAGGATGGCTAGCACCTAATTCACCATGCTCAGGTGGGACCACTTGAAGATTGTGTATTCGTCCTAAATCAACAGAACTGATAGTGCCAATAATTTCCTCAGGCTCAATGTACTCCATGCATAGAGTTCTTTGCCATCAGGGCCCAGTCGAGGGCCATCCTCCAGTCACATCCATTCTCCCTCTTCACTTTCATCAGGATTTCAGTGAGGGTTTGATTATGCCTTTCCAAAAGCCCATTGCTCCATTGGCTGTAAGCTGCAGTTGTTTTTACTTCAATGTTGAAGCTTTCAGCCACGTCGCTCATATCGTCGTTGTTGAATTCTCCCCCATTGTCACTGAACAGTCTGCTTGGAGGACCATGAACACTTATCCAGCAATGTATAAAGTGCTTTACAATCTCCCTGGGTTTCTTGTTGGTGACGATGCTCCCTGCACTGAAACATGTGAAGTGGTCAATTGCATGCAGATACCACACTCCCGGCTCTAGCTCATGCAAATCCACAGCTACAGTTTCATTGTAGGTTGAGTCCATGGGCAAACCCACCGCTGGCTTTGGCTTTGACTTGCTATATCTAATGCATGTCTCACAGTTTTTTACAATGTCTTTAAGGATTGTGGTGCATTCAGCATCAGCATTATCTGAGCAGGCCAGTAGTTTTTTTCAGTCTATCAACAGAGGCATGTCCAAATTGCTTGTGTAGTTTGAACAGAACTTTCAGTTTTTCTTTTATTGTCATGTTTTCTGTCACGGTGAGAATGTCATGCTCATTCTGGAGGTCATTTTCTTCTGGGTTACTCTCATCTCTAATGTTCACACAATAGTGTCCTGAAGATGTTAGTTCAAGTTTCACTGGTTGTTTAAACATTGTGGCTTTGTCATTTTCAATGTCTAAAACGGCACCTGCTCTTTTCAGTGAAGTTTTGCTTAAAAGCAATGGGATATCTACTGGAACTATTTCTGTTTCAATTTGACATCTAGTCTGTCCTATCATGGCTGGGATTTTGACTTTCTTTGTAGAATGAACAACTCTCCCATCGCCAAACTTGAATGCTCTTACACTCTTTGTCCCCCATTTTCTTTAACTCACGTTCCGTTAGTCGACTCATGTAATGATCAAGCCATTTTTCTCCACACACAGTTCTAGTGCAAGCTGTGTCAATTACAGCTGATCCTAGAGACTCCACCATGAATATCTATGTCAGTCAACGATTCTTTTGATAATAAAGTAATGTTGCATTCTTCAACATCTGTCACCACCTCATCTTCTCTCAATTTTGCATGTTCATTTTTGTGAGGACAATCTTTTGCCCAGTGATATGTGCTTTGGCAGACTGCACATCTTGTCCTTCTTCCATATCTGTCGAGTGGATTTGTCCCTTGAACAGCCGTATGATGTTGTGAGCTTGACCTGACATTACTTTCACGCTTCCCAGTAAACCGTGTGTAGTAGGCTGAGTCGCCAACACTCACACGGAGGTCATCAGCTCCCTCTTGTGGAGAATTATCACCAAAGATTCTCTTCAAGCCTGACTTCATGTTAACAAACTAAAGCTCTGGGCAAGCAATAAGTGCCAATTGTGTGTCTTTAACATTAAGTCCTACAGTGTCTAGTAACTTGAAAGCTAACACAGCATCTGGAAGCTCCATCTTGAACTTACATTGTACCGGCGCTCAAACCCGATAATGTAGTCGACCATAGAGACGTCATTTTGTCTTGCGATCCGGTCAAACTCCGTGTACGCCTCGTACTGGCGATCTTTTTCCTCTTTCAAAAAAACAGAGTCCAATTTCGTGAGAAGTATAAGCATTCCTCCATCAACGTTTAAACCCGCTGCGGGATTTCTAGCGCACTATCCCTCGCTCTTCCCGTCAGCGATAAGGCAACCACCAAGGCCTGCTTCTTCTTCTCCAGGTCTGTCACCAGCCTCCAAACTTCAACTCATTTTTCCAGCTCTCGTAAGACTTCTTCTCGTCAAACTGCGGCGGAGTTTTATAATTTCCAGCTGCCATCCTCTGCTACCATGTTAAGTGAATAATTCCAGTGACAACAGTAGATGTTTCAAGCTTTACTTCAAGCCAACATAAACATACGTTTTACATACGTTCCTCTAGAACCAGACTGAACCCACGCATGTGCAATAAACTGAATACTTAACACAGGCAACCCAAATGTTGCCCCTAATAATGTCTTACTATTGTTCAATAAAGCATTAATGCAGCTACAATCAATATCTTATATAGTAACAATGTTTAAACAATGTGAAAGGTGTAACTCGCAGTTATGAACCTACAGATAATTAGGACCTGAATCTGCAGCTCCGCTTGACTTTATGGAGTTTGGCTGTTCAATCTAAAACATATTGATCCGCTTTTACTCTCATCACTTTCATAGTGATGCAGAAAGTTCAGCAGAACTCTAAATGAATTATAATATTTCTTTGCGACTGCTGGATGTGTGATTTAAACAAGTTGTTAACAATTATGTCAACTTAAACAGTGATTAAGTGTGAAAGTTGTGTTTTGGCTGCCTCCAAACACACATTAATCTGTGTCACAGTGTTAATTGTTCAGTTATCTTGTAAAAAAAATATTTATCCAATCAAATAGAATTTGAGTAGATTGACAAATACGGCGCATCGTTAGTTTGTGGGTCGTTGTAGCTTGAGGAGCAATCCTTGTTGGTCAGTGTGTGCTTGATGGAAGTTAAACTAAAGTTAGACTAAATCTGTGACGACATCTCCAAAGAATGTGGTTGAGGTTTAATTCCTTCATTCCTTGTCCTATGCATATAAGAGGTGCTTCATATGAGATTCATATACAGAATGATTTCTATTGCCTCTCAACGGCTCTCAACATGGCGACACCTGAGCCGGTGGCTCGCAGCAAACGGCAGCAAAAGTGCTGACGGAGCTGACAGTGTCTACCTGAAGGGGAACCGGAGGGTAGGCCCTACATTTCCACGACAACGTCGTAGTGAAACAAAAATTTCGTAAACCTTAAATAAAGGGCAAAGGAATAAATACTGAATGGATCTACATTGGCTGGATGATCGTGTGAAGTGTGTTCAATATACACAAGTATATATATACATATACTGTACAGCATGCAGGATTTATATTGACAAAGTCTGCATGGTGATATGTAGATGTCTGGAATACATCACATTATAGGAGCTAAAGACACCAGGGCAGTAACACAAAATGGATCAGTTTCTTTCATATGAAAAAGTGATGTGGCAGACAACTCTGAGCTCCAAAGCGTGTGGTGAGAAAATATGACCCTGACTGCATTAAATTTGGATTCATACCAGCAGGCACTGATATTTATTTTTGGTCATTACAGCTGACAGTTACATAACACATATTTACAGCCCAGCTTTTAACAATCAAAAGTTGACCTTAAGTGACAAAAAGGTTGAGTGTGAACATCCTTAATGTGACAGCAGAGTAGAGAGGAAGGTAAAGTTATTAACGTAACGGTAAACGGCGGGGAGCTGGTGAGTGACGGACAAACACCGGCTGTTTCCTGGACTTCTTAAGGACTTCCCTGTCACCGAGACTCGTTCTCTCGCAGCTCAGCCATGAAACACAACGCTACGCATTTCACCACGTAGACGTGGAGTCTTTACACCACGGAATAAGGGGCCAGCGAAAGTGCTCGTGACAGCTGAGTCCCCAAACAGCGCCGATGAAGGGAGGGAGAGGGAGCGAGGCCCAGTGACAGAGGCGGTTGAAACAGGAGAGTTAAAAGTGGAAAAGAAAGTGCACATCAATCTCTTCACGGCTACATACAGTCCCCCTGCTGAGGTGAGCTGACAGTGGAGGCTGCTTGTCTTAAGATGATGTTGCATGCTCGCAACCTGAACAGGTCCAGCTGTCAATCAGTTGTAAAAGATAAGGCTTTCCAACCATGTGAAAAAGTAAGAAACAAAAGTAACATGTTACTTTTTTTTAATTGAATTTAAGAATTTTTTTTAATACAATTAACACCCTGGTCAACGATCTCTTTTTTCCCCCGCAGTTCCATTACAATGTTATACATTCATCCCCCCCCCACACACACACACACAGACACACACAGACACACACACACACGCACACGCCTCGCTCACTCATTCATAACTGCGGGGCTGCAGAGATAGAAGCACCACTCGATTGCAGGGAGGCGCTGACGCGTCACAAGACGAGGCTGGCTTCCTGATATCCATCACCTCATGCAATAGTAGATACTATTGTATGTATGATGACCCAGAAATACTTCAGACAACAATGTTTTTTTCCTCGGTCAAGCTAACACGCTAACGGCTGTGAGAGTCTGTACACGCCGGTGTTTTGAGCTAAATGCTAATCTGAGCATATAGGCTCACAATGACTATGCTAACATGCTGAAGTTTAGCATCTTCATCATCCTAGCTGGGAATGTTATCATGCCAGCATTTGCTATTTGCCCCATTTACACAAAGTACAAATGATGCTGATGGGAACGCAATTAGTTTTGTATTCAACTGTTAGACCTTGATTACATTTAGCTGATACTTTTATCCAAAGAGACTTACAATCATCGACCGTAGAACAGCTACGGGGAGCAATTCAGGGTTAAGTGTCTTGCTCAAGGACACATTGACTAGGGCTAGCAGAGCCGGGGATCGAACCACTGATCCTCTGATTGAAAGACTGACCTGCAAACCACTGACCTACAGTTATCACTTTGATAATGCAAAATGCAGGTAATTAAGATACATCCCCTGGGAACTATGAATGCCTGACCAGATTCTAGTAGATATGAAGGTGTTTCACAGGATCGCTGAAGACTTTGACTTGGTCCAGACTTTTCCTCTCGACCAAGAGGAAAAGTCACTGGGGTTCATCCTTTTGAGACCATGACTCAGTTATTGAGATATGGGAACACCGCAGTCTCTTTTTGGACCACCTACAGACATGTAACATAAAATGCCATAATACCTTTGATGCTGTCATTAAATGAACACCGGTGTGGTAACTAAACTTCCATGTGAAAAAACAATCATATTTGAATTCTAAGGAATTCTAATGACCAGTAAATATTTTATATACTGCCACTTTCCAAAATGTCCGGAAAAGTGACACAACATTTGGTCTATGATGCCTACAGCTAACTCCAGGCAACGAGAGCGGAAACAGACAATAGAGACAGAGAGTGAGTGCATTCATGATGGGAAAGGCCTGCATCATTAGGCATCATTGTGTCAACACTTTGCTATATGGCTTACTGGAGCATACATGCAGCTGAAGCATGAAAGACACATAAAGCCAACCTACTATACGTCCACATACTGTACTGCATTCTCTGGTCGCCGACACCTGAATAGACGTTCATAATCAATTTTCATACATGCTTTGAGAGTGGGATGAATGAAAAGGAAATGCACTTACTGCTTGACAGATGATGGGGTATTTGATTCGATTGATGCCGCCGGCAAACACAGCAAAGGTCAGAGCCGTGTGGAAACAGAAGTTGAGAAGCATATGCCATCCCTTCCGACTGATGCGGATTGCACTGCCAAAAGAGACCGAGAATCAAAAGAATTAGTAGGTAAATACCAGAACCCCCACAGTGTTGTTTGTTTCATCATCTCACAGATTCATTGTTTAAGTCATACTGCCCATTAGTCACTTTAAGTGTGATTCCAGCTGCTATTTTGCAAGTTCTGAATGAATTGCCCCCCTTTTTTTTTTACCTTGCTGCTGCCATATAGATTAAGCCTGGGGAATGCTACTCATGCAAACAAGCCATTACATAGTCGGCTACCAATACACCTGCTGAATAATAGAATACTTTCTGAAAACATTTCAACCATGGCTCAACTTTGAAAAGCAATGATTCACATTCAATATTTTCAAGTTGGGTCAACTTGGGTAACTCAGACAGATTGTTTTTTTATTAAAGTGAATCATTTAGAGCTGGTGTTTGGTTATGGCTGCTAAGATATTTTATTTTCACCTATACATGCTTAAGAAAACTCTATTTTGTTTACTTTGGGCAACAGGAGGTTTGAAGTCTGACAGACTACACATCAGAGAGAGAGAAAGAGAATGTTTGCCATCATCTCATAAGGTTTAATTGGGTGCGATGTCATCAATCACTGACGGTCAGTCTAACCATCAGTCTTGATGACTAATTGTATTACAACAAAGGCATTGTGGGACAGTGGGAACATTGTAGAACAAACACAACTCAAGAACAGCGCAGGAGAACACGTAACATGAGTCTGTGGCCTCCGGTGCCTGCTGGGAGCGTTGCCTACATGACCTCCTTAGTTGGGATTCTACTATGTGATGGAATATAAACAAAAAACTTTATTTATTTATTTGGCCCCATGGCAGACTTAATTTAATTAAAATAAGAGAGTCATTGATTGTTGTACCTGAACCAAGTGCAGCGAACCATATTGCTGCCTTTGACTTTGGAGGCTACACCACAAAACTGTTTCCTCATAAGATTTCCTTCATGCTGAAGCTAAAAACAAAACACAAACATGCAGAGAAGATCCATTCAGTGACCGAGACACACTGTTTTAGGTTCATTGTTGATTGAACTTATGGGGAAAAGTGTTCACGGGAATGTTTTTTCTGACAAATGAAAAGTAAAGTGCAAACAAAATCCAATGAATCAGTTTTAACTTCCATGCTTTTTTAAAAGGTCAAGCTTCCCTGGTAGCCAGTTAAAGTAAAAAAAAAAGGTTAAGAATGATTCAAATTCATAAAAAAAAAAAATTGAAATCCTCAGGATAATGTGTTTTTTTAGAATGGTGGACCTCGGGCAGAGGGCTATTCACAGATCAGATTCTTAGTAAGAGCCCAATGTGTTAGTCAGTGTACAACCTTCCTACACAGCTTCTTCACCCACTTACACACAAACAGAACATGCAGCGGTAAATGCACACAAATAGGAATCACTGCTGGTTTGACGATGAAATAAAAAGAGATTGCTTACAGCTGGCTGGGCCAATTGCAGTTTTTACAATGCAAAACTCTGCCCTCATATCCACTTTGAATTCTGGCATTAACCGGGGGTGGTGGTGGGGGGGGGGGGGGGGGGCAGGGCACTTAACCCACATTATAATTTTTCCACCCAGCTGTTAGAAAACAGGCTAAACAGGTCAGACAACGGCAACATATTTGTAGCACGGTGTGAATTCACAGGCCATCTGTTCTTTTAATGACTTCCCTGTGTCAGCGGCCTCCTTTGCATCCATACAGCCACAGTCTGTCACCATTTGAAATCATATAACATTGTGCCGGAAATCTCTGCTCCCCCAAAATGGAGGAGCGGAGCCCCGGCTGCACGTGAGCCAACTGTAGATGAAGCGGTGGCTCGGCAGTGAGCTATGAGGCGTGTCTGAGGCTGGGGCTTTCGCTGCTCTGTGCGAGGGGAGGGAGAGCTGAAGCTGCTGCTGTCGATGCCTCCGCCGCCGTCCAAGTACTGAACTCCATCCAGCAAGGAGGCCATAAATCAGGCCGGCCCCCGGCCTCCATGGAAGGGGGTTTTCATAGGCTCTGCTTTGGGCTTTCCTTGGGTCAAGTACATTAACCTGGCATCCCCATCTCCCAGAAAGTAAGGGGGGTGGGGGGGTCCTCTCTGCATCTGCTCCCTCACCCTGCACCCACTGCTGAGCCAACTGTGTGTTACAATAAAGCTGTGGATGGTCTTATATGACAATGTACAATGGGTGGCTTGGGCCGACCGCTTCATTGGCGGGAGACACGTTGCAAACATGCTGATAAGTCCCATAAAACATCGGCGGCAGGGCTGTTAAATGAGAAATGGTATTGGTTTTATGGTAATTATGATGGAGGAAAGGGAGCATCTTGGCAGCAATAGGGATGTGCTTTATGGTTGAAATCAGTAAGCAAGTCACATACAAGAGCATATAGTTTAAACAGCCACTTGAGCACTGCAACAATAAATATATTAATGACATAATAATAACAACCTTATAACATGTTGGAAACTGTTGGACTCCTACTTTACTTACTGGTCTTTACAACTTTACAATAGAATTACCATTAACTCATGCACCTGCTGACTGTCCAATATTTTTGGTTCGGTTTTGGTCTCCACCAACTCCTGAGGGAAATATCTGACTCTTTAGCTGGTCAGTGTTCCACTATGTTTACTGGCAAGCCGCTTGTCTGAGGTTTGGTGCTGAGCAGGCGGTGTACAGTGGCTTTTTTCACTCCCTGCTGCAGCTGCTGTTGATTAGAGTGGCTTTAAGAATCTTTATTTTGTTGCTTTTTAATCATTCATTTGGAAAGAAGAAATGCTCATATTGTTATTGTGATTCCACTAGAAGCTAATAAATAACAAAACTGAACTATTGCACCACCCCTCCCCAGCCCCAGCTCTACATGACAGTATTAAGTGTCTTTTCTTTTCAACACTTGATAGACATTATTAATCACATTACTCTGCGCTTTCTTTACTCCCTTTAATTACAGGCACTCAATTCCTGCTAACAATAATAACTCCAATTGTATTTCTCCTTCTTATGGGATCAATTACAAGTATTTAAAGATTTTTTCATGTCTTTACATTTGGGTAAATGTGGACAATGGGAAGTTGCTTACAGTTCCTGTAACCATAATAATAGACAACAATAGAGATGTCTCATATTTACTTTTACACACGTTTTTACGTCTGCACGCAGCAGCAGAGACATATCGTCGGTGTGGAAGTTCTTCGCCGTGAGTGACGGAGACATGCAATTTGCCAACATAAGCCGTGGAGGAACAACCTGAAGAAGACTTGCAACAACTAACTTCATCAGACACCTACCTATATTGTTATTCCTTCCCATGCATGCTGCCAACAGCGTGGAGTCTCTCGCTCGCACAGGCCTGTTTATAATGGAGAGAAACTTTTTGCCGAGAAACTAAATACGGTTGGTTGAAGGAGTTGTTTTCACTGCAATGTCAATTAGATATAAGTGAAGAAATTATGAACTGTTTAAATTCCTAGCTTTAAGAGGCTTGAATCTACACTTGTTTATAACAGATCAAGTATTTAAATAACAATACAATTATTTCTTATTAACACCAAACATTACAAAGTAAAAGGTTAATATTTAGAATTTATTAGGGTTTTTACTGAAAAAAGTTAATCTGGAGCCTTGCTGTCAATTATAGTTCTTAGAAAGAAAATGGGAATCGGCAAATAAGACTTTGGAATCATGGAAATTGCAATCATTGCATCTTTAGACAACAACCAACTACTTTTACGGAAGAAAAAGTCATCAGTTGGAGAACTGTGAGACGATCTGAAGTGACTTCTGTGTGGATTTATGGATGCCTATCTTCGCTGAACATCAATGACCACTGGAAAGACGACCTTCTTCTGATTCCATCTGCGTGTGCATGACATCGGTGTTATGACACAAATCGCGCCAATTGGGTTCAAAGGGATCGGGGTTCAAAGGAGAAAAGGGATGATATCCACCATTGTGCTCCTTACTCAGCGAATACATCACACATCACCATTGCACGCCCTAATCCCGGATCAGATTTGTATCTTGGCTTATCTCGCTGGCTGAGATAGAATTAACAGCACATCCTGCATGCATGTATTTATGCATGTGTGCATGTGGCTGTGAGCTGAAGTGAGAAAGTGACAAATTCAAACGCGCACAATCCACAGCGTCTGTCCTCGCATTCTGCCCATCTAACACGCTTCACTGCTTGGGTACTGTCAGTCAGCAGGAGTGATACTCCATAACCAAAATGTTGCTAAACAGAGATTTGTTTCACTGCTGGGGAGTGCCTAGAGGGAGGTGTGGAGCACGAGAAGGTGTTGGATTTTGTTAATGTGAGTGTCGCTGAGAGGGAACCCCCTCGAGTGTGACAGACACCTTGGAAGCACCGACCTTATGTCTTGAATATGGGATTTTTCTCTGAAATTGTCTCTGAGAAGAAGCGTTTACGTATCGTATTTTGGAGTATCTAAGTTGCGCTTCACCATTGTGTGTACACGTCCACCAGCGTTTGAGACACCTGTGATCCTGTTGCATGTAAACAGTTGTTTATGTTGCTATGTTCATGTATACATTGATATGAATAACTATGTTCCACACAAATGTCATTTTGGAGTATTTGTGTTTTTTTACTCACAAAAAAAAAAAAGCATTATTTCCACTTCATTAAAAAAGGCCCCCGATTGAAGTCTTTTTGCATTCTTCTTCACCTCTAAAATATCAAAATGTCTTCAAACCCTACGGATCATGGTTGTGTATTATTATTATTATTTTTAATAATACACCAATTCTGCACAAAACATCAGTGGTGTTGGGAAGCTGTTTACATTCGACTTGAATCACAAATCTCAATCATCCATTTGCTATTGCTCCCGTCTGTGTTGCAGGTTGTGTGTGTCCCTCCAGTCAATACTGCAGTGCCAGACGACATTAAGCAATGCTGATGTTTGGAGCCCCAGATGCTGTAGGAGGACGCACCCTGTCTCTGTCCCAGGTGTCACAGACGGATGCGCTGCTGCGCCTTTCGCGCGGATTCGAAAACATCAATAAAAGCAGATACATCTGTCTGACTTAACTGTGTTATTCCGTAAATACATTTTTTTTGTATTCATTTGTTTGAGAAAATGTGACATTTGAGACATTTCCTACATATTAAAATGGATGCAGAGCTATTACAATACGGACACATTAATGCCACGGATGTGATGAAGTGACTGATGATGAATTGCTGTGCTGAAATAATACGCCAGTCAGGCTCCCGCTGCTTTAATAACGGCAGACGGATGCCACAGTGCGAAAACCGCAGGAGCCACGCGGCACATCCTCTGTCTTCGACTCCATATGGAATAGTAAAGGTGGCCTGAACGCCCCGTAGAAATCCATTAGAAGCATGCTATGACTGTCTGAAATGCACGCGCACATCTGCGCTTGTGTTGCAGATCCTCTTCGTCAGACCGGCTGCAGTGCTTTATGCCAGCCCTAAAGTGTCTGACTCACACCCGGGAACGCAAAAGTAAACCGCAAACCATGGAGGTGGGGGATCGCATGTGGAAATTAAGTCAACGGCTGTTGCGTGAAGTATTTAGAAGTGACGCCTGCTTCTTACCTGTGGTGCACTATGTACGTGATGATGGAGGCGAAGAGGCAAAGCAACATGACCGCCGTGCAGGCATAGACAACCGGGTGCAGAAACTCCCCAGGGTACGGGGGGAAAGACAGCACCTTCTTCAGATCCTAAGGCAAGAAATAGACAGGGGGGAGGGGAGAAAGATACATTATGAAATACATTTTCATAAAGAATAGTCAGTGAGCATGAACTAGGCCTGAGCAGTGACAACAGCGTTCCCGACAGCTGAAGACGGATGTGATGAGCTTCCCACGTGTATAGGCAGAGCAAACTAGAAAAACACACATGGATGTCAGGGGAAAGCATCCCGAGTTAGAACGCTGTCCAAATCAGCATAAAAGAGCAACAACCCTGTCGAGTATATAAGAATATTCTCCCCCCTGCATTTACATTTTGCGTTTCAGGCATTTAGCCGACATTCTTTTTCAACAATAGCGTAATCTTCCCTAGTCTGCTGAGATGAAAAGCTAAACAAAAATGGATAGCAGCCAGGGCAAAAGACAAAAAAATCAAAACAAAGTTAAGTCGCTTTTTGTGTCTCGAAAAGACACATTGTTAAGAGACGGTTATTAAAACCTTATCAACATCAGAGTCCATTTGCTCTGTGATGTATTCTTCTTCCAGCTCCTTCAGCACGCATTCTGACAGCTGCGGCTGAAAGCTCTCATAGCGGAGACACCTTTTTAATACTTTCAGGTAGGGCTGCATCTCTGAGCTTTAGGTCTAATGTGTTAAGAAACAAAAATGTGAAATCTGTACACTCGTTTGGCATCTCTGTGTGGAGCCAGCAGTGATGTCACGATTTAGGCTCCATCGTGTTGACGTCGCTAAATAAAGCGCACCTTATCTCCATAACCCCGCCAGCTCAGTGCTGCAAGAGTGATCCACACACACACACACACACATGCTGTCTGACTCTATCAGTGTCTCGGTGAGTAGCCAAGTGGGACGTTCTCTCTCTCCGTGTTTATCTAAAGGCTGATGAGCCTGTCGGGGCCCGTGAGGGGTCGTGACCTTCAGCTGAGCATTTATAAGCACGGTTGTAAAGTAGTGGCCCGAGATGAAGTAAAAGGTTTTGGATGGGGGGGTTTGGTGGTGGAGACACCAGGGGAGATGTCGAGCAGGAGAGTGTGGTCAGTCTAACACTCATCACAGTGTCTAAAAGAGCCTTTCCTGTGGGTTTAATGCTTCGAGGCTTAGAGCATTTTGATGGAGGTATATGACGACCGATCCCCTACTCAATTTTGTTTCATAAATTGTTGTAGCAATTTCTAGGTTGATATAATTTGTAACACAGATTTGGGGCTAAATAAAAAAAAGATTTGACCACTGGAGAATAACAAAAAAATCTCTCAAAAAGTCCACATTGAGAGACCAAAGACTTTGAGGAACATCAAAGAAAAACCCATGCTGGGATTTGGTATGCAAAACTTAAGACAACTGGAGAATTATGCATGAGTACATTTTTTGTCATTATATACCAAGGAAAGCTATGCATTCTTTGAATGCCCCGGGTCTATAGTTTGTGTTTGTAAGGTTACATGAAGCTGTGACTATGCTAGAGGTCACAACATTTCGTAAAGTGTGTTCAAGTTTTTAAAAAACAGGTCACTGCAATGAAACGGCTGCCATGGAGTCTAACATCATCTCACATTAATGTAATTGGGCTCATTGGATCCACAAGAGTCTCTGCTTTCCAGTTACAATCAATTTATGCAATTCAAAGACTGTTTAGGGAACCCAGTATTGCCAAATATTCCATACATCAATTTTAGGAAAGGCAAAAATAACACATTATTCCTGCATGCGAAATGTTTGTAAAGAAAAGACTTGATCATTGTTAGCTATAGAAACTATTTTTATTCACATATAAAAATTAAAGTAACCGCTTTGAATATGTCCTTTCCAAATTTCCCCCCACTAAATTGCTTACAAGCTAGCTGGCATGTTGGTACCAATGCATGCCTTAGTTTCAGGTGCCAACGAGCCCGCTACAACCTTTTAAAGACAGATATGTCGGCCCGTAGATCCTGCGGGTCTCAGAGGGTTGGAGAGGAAAAGGGGGAGGAGTCAAAGAGCTTTTGAGGCCTTCCATGAGGTATAAGCAGTCATTGCTCTGATATCGTTCTGCTACCTTCAAAGAGATACGTTTATTGTAAACTACAAACTGCATAGAATAATAAAGCCAGACGCTCCCTAAACATGTTTCTCATCCATCCATTAATCTATCCGTCCATCCATCATCTATAACCATGTTACCCTTTACAGGGTCATGGTGGGCTGGAGTCTTTTTACAGCTTACAATAGGCGAGAGGAAGGCTACACCTTGGGCAGGTCGGCAGTCTATCACAGGACACATTCGTATGGAGACAGCATTTACTCTCACATTCACACCTACAGTAAGACTATTTAAGCCATAGCATATGAAGAGCTTTGGAGAGTGCTGACTGTTTCTTAGCCTTTCCAAAACCCCTAAATGATAGCTGGTAACTAGAGTACAGGATTTTAAGGTTATAAAACAATGACCGCTAGTGAGGGGTGTTTTTTCACCAACAGTTAGTTTAGTTAGCTCGCTAGCTGAAATCTAACATCTCATGGCATCTACTGCGATACGAGCCAGTACGCCTAGTAAGGAAAAGACAGCTCTTAGCAACTTATGAAATCAAGGACTTTTTCGCGTTTTGAGTAATAAGTCAGCCAGCGTTGTCATTTTAAACTAAAAATGTATCCTGTGGAAGTAAGACAGACAGCATGGCACCAACAGGCCCCGGGGAGGCACCAACCAGGCAGTTAAACTTGCTCTGATCAGTCATGGGTCAAATCATTGCTGTGAGATATCCACTAGAGAGGAAACTGACATTTATTTTAAACTGAAATTTTAAAAAATTGCTAGCAAACACATCCAGCAGACACAGAGCAACATTAGCATTGATTTAGAGATGTGCCTGTGTCCACCTGATGAATGAAAGACCAATATCTGCTCTACTTCAGGAGGTCATTGCTGGAGGGTGCAACACCTTCCATATACATGTATGAATTTGATGCATTGCTACTATAAAAACATATTGACTGGAGCAGCTTTAATACCAAGCATAAGATGTCTGAAGGGCTACTTTGAAAGGTGGTTGAAGAAAGAAAGAAAAATCATTGATCTTTAAAAAAAGAAAACTTGAGTTTGCAGCTTGGCAATACAAATAAAGAAATGACAAGAAGGCAGGGCTGGAGGAGGACTGTATTTAGACCTCAGCAATAAAATGGACCATCATTTGGGAGCACAGCAGCACACAGAGGGTAAAAAGAAAAAGGAGGTTGAGGGGGAAAGCATACGAAAAACACATTCCAAAAATGTAAACAGCTTCACATAATTTGGTAGCCACGGAATTACAGGGAATTATTAAGTTTGTGTTTGTCCCCGGAGCGATGTCATGGAAGGACAATGAAAGCTGGTGTTAATTACAGCTCAATGAATTGATGTCGCCCAAAAAAAGAAATAAAAAATAATCCAGCCCTGAAGCATCAGCAAGAAATCCTGCTGAAATGAAGCTTTTAAGTCAGTAAGCTGATTTATATACTTAAAGAGTAAATACCACTTCATAGGGGTTTAGATCATGACAATTAACAGCAACTCAACCAAAGGTCGAAGATAAATCGTTTTCGAGGGAATCAGTAACTGCATCTGCAAAAACCGAATCGTGCTTAGACACAGGGAGCGGACGTGTCACATGGTGAGTGACGGCGGCCATAGTTAATTGGCTATAGGTGTGAGGGGAGGAAGTCAAACGTTCTCATGGGATACATCATCATCATCATCATCATCATCATCATCATCACTGGGCTTAAAACGTTGGCTGAGAATGTCAGCCTCTCGCCTCCAGAGTCTTCAACCATTTCTCACCCCAACAAATAAAGCTCATCAGCCTACAGCTGAGCGGCTTTCCTAAAAATCCATAAGACGTCATGCATCTTAGAAGTGGTTACTCAGAAAACCATACACGTGCCCCAGCACCTTGTTGCAAAAAAGTTTTAAATTGACTTTCAGTTTCCAAGAAATCAATCCACTGTGCACAAAAAACTGTCAGACTGAAACTTTAAATGCTGTTGCCATTTTGGAGAAGAAAAAAAAATCTGCTTTTAGAAACTGCATTAAACAATTAACCATATTCTTGGATTTAGATTTCATTTAATTTGATTAATTCGTCTACCATCTTTTCGATCTTTGCCGTTTCCAGGAGTCTCTCCATTTCTGTCAATACCTGGTGCTACTATCATGCGATTTGCAAGATTTGAGTAATATACCTGCATGTGCCGCTTGTAATAAAGAGGCGACAAATGTCTCAGATAAATAAATAAGCTATTTTGACATTGAAATTGAATTTCTGTTTTATCTCTGACGATTTCAGATGGAAATCAAAGAACGTCAAACAGTAATAACTTCTGTAATTAAAAGCTCCCCTCCAAAATTGATGTCTGGGCACCGACCCTATTAGGAAATGTTGCCACTTTCCACAATTCTTTACTATTTTATAGACCAAACAATGATTAGAAACCCCCTCCACCCAGCGGATAAAGAACCACAAAAAACATACAAGTGAATTGTATGATTCGAACAAACAAACCAGACAGCTTTCAGACCAGCCAAAAGAGGACAGCAGGAGCCTAAAGCTTTGAGAAGAAACTGTCTGGCTCAAATTGAATGAGTAAACCTTCTTCAGACTACTTCAGACGTACCCTTGTGCAAGGTGCTGAACAGCTGCGCACAGGCCAACAATAGAGGAACTTCCATTTTATGGGGCAGAGTATACAGCAGAGGAGTATGAAAGCCAAGAAGGGCAAAGCTGGAATAGAACGTGCATGCTCAGCAGAACCATCTCCTAGACAAATAAAGGTCACAAGAAGAAATGACCTTACAGCAGAGCAGGGCGATGATGAGAGAATAGAAAGAAAAGGGAAGAAGGATGACTGCCCTTTTAGCCCAAAGAAGAAAATGGTGAGGCCAACGACAGGGTGCCCTGAACAAAGTTTGCACATGGCTCTAGGAAGCAGTGTTTGTGCTCCTGAGGTGATGTGGGACAAACTTCAGCTGCACACTAAGGAGAGAGGGATTGTTCTTACACTGAATTGTATCTGAATAATCTTCTTGAAAACACGTGCAGATGCTCTAATGTTTGCATGTCCCTTGAACATGCAAACATTTGAGTGCTACATCGACTCCTGTACATATAAGTCTCGTACGGGTCACTGTGCAACAGGTACAGACTGAAAAATTGTGGCTCCCCTGTCGGCCCGGCTGTCATGAAGACTGATTGACTGCTGCTGTACTCTTCAGACGGGGACAGTTGCAGCCAGCTTCAAGTGTGATTCCTCTGCTCTCCATGTTATCGTCGCTGTTGCTATTGTGTTACATCACTGGCCACTGGTCACTTTATCAATGTGACCACTCTCTCTCAGCGCAATTCAATACCACCCAGGGCAGTTTAGTTTAGCCTATTCTGGATTAGCGCTGGCATGTTACCTCCGAACATGTCTCCATTGTCCCCGAGTGTCCCTGATCCCCTGTTGGTGTTGTAGTTACAACTTTAATCCAGAATCCTCCCCCTGGATCCCAACATGCCAAAATCAGATTACCCGAGTCAATTAAACTTGATCCATAATCTCGACACACAGGCACGGTGGGTGCAAGGTTATCAGAGCTGCAAAATAAAATTGGGGCAAATGCGCTGTTGATCTGTGAGGACTTACTCGGTGTCTGGAAACGACAAAACCTTCAGGAGCCAAACTCTTGCAAATTTAACGCGTTTCCCTTTTAATTGATGCTGTCGTAGTGGCGGAAACCGCGGGCCGATCTGTGACATATGTCCTCGCAAATGTGCTCCTTCATCCTGTTGTAATCGCATTGGTGCATGCAAGGACGCAAGAACATTGTGGGAAAGAGAGAGAGAGAGAGAGAGAGAAAGAAAGAAAGAGAGAAAGAAAGAGGAAACAAAATTGAAATCCTCTAGTGAACAGCCTGCGGGCTCTCAGCTCCCATCCAGCACTGTATTTTATCATATTTGGCGCCCCAACAGAACTAGAGAGAGTGTGCAAATCAAACCCACTCTGGCTTGGCCGTGCACCGTGCGAGGAGAGAGAGAGACGGGACAGCAGGCGGGGCGGAATAAACTCTGGACTTGACAACGGTCGGAGAAAACGGCCATGAACCGCTGATGTCGCAGCTGCACCTTGGGGCCGTCACTCAGCTCGTGGCTTTGAGATACGGTCGTGCCCGCAGCAATGAGCCCCCCCGCCCCTGTTCAACAGCGGAGGCAAACAAGGCCCACCGTGAAACGAGTAATCCAATCACTACTGGAATCAAGCGCACATCGATCAAATCATCAAACATTCTGAGCTGATGGTGAACCTCGGCGTGAACTATGAAGCCCCTCTAGGTGAGCACTGTCGACGAATGAGGCTCAGACATAGCAGTCGAGGCGCATTTATCTTCTCAAACATCAAGGGGGCATTGTTTCATTAGCATTAATTTCTCTAGAGCCTCAGATGAGAAGGGTTGTATATACAGTTTCAGGCAATTCCAATTCCTATACAAAAGATAGCGTAATCGCAGTTCTGTGGAGATGTTTAAAGCGCGACTATCAAATAAATGGGCCTTGTGCACTTGTTCAACATTGCAAACAGACCACAAGCTCATAATTCACTGTAGGCACACACACACACACACACTCCCCTCTACAACCGGAAACAAAGCGAGGCGAGTACACGCTTCTGCTACGAACACAGTGAATCAATACCAACAAATGTGAAAGCAAGGAGAAGACAGTGTTTTAATATAGGACGGAGACACTGGGATGCCTCTAATCTCTTTCTCTCTTCCGCTTGTTATTTATCCAGGGAAGGTTTCCTGAACATAATCCTTTCACACCCATACAGTAAAAGAAAACACACACATGGCTACTAAGAGATACCCAATCGCACCACAGGCTGACGGCCATTTCGCTGACGCACCAACATGTTCCATGTACGGCTAGGCTTCAATGGCTTTTTATCAGATCTGATCAAATTCAGATCCTCTATCGAATACTCAGTTTCCAGATTATTAGGTGCACCGAGCAAAAAATCCAACTCCTCCCGACAGATGGTTCATCCAATCACCTGTCATGTATTTTTTTCTCGCCAAAACCGGTTCCACTGGGATGGTTCTGTGTGACAAACCACCTGCCGCGTCACGTTAGCGCAGCAGGGCTGAATGCTAACGTCGGCATGCCGACCACATCTACGACGCTCACAATGACAACGCTAACGTGCTAGGTTGTTGTGATGGTTACCGGGACAATCGCAGTCCAAGCATTAAACATACCGTAGGCTGATGGGTAATGTCATTCGTTTTGCAGGTTCATGGACTAATAGAGCTTTTACCTGATGATGGCGCTCGAGGAGAAGTTATGGGATCCCCGAAGTTATATTTCATCCCATGAGAGCATGAATGGACCAAAATTGACCGGCAATCCATTCAATGGTTGTCAGTGTATTTCAGTGTTCATTCTATTCTCTTGCTGCAGTAGCTACTACTGATACAATACATCCCCCCCCCCCCCGACATTAGGCTCCAGCCTCCAGCCGGCCCCTCCAAACATTCCATCTGTCTGAGAACATGAATCAATAAAAAATTAATCTGAGAGAAGATTGTTTTGAAAATGTAGAGCAAAGCGGCTGGAATGAGACGAACCCTCTTCAACGGGGTTTCGTTTTAATCTGACTCTGTGAGCGAGCCTGAAACTCTGCCTGCCTACATCACGTCGCTCACCTTCTTTACGTGCACGTGTGTGTGCATGAGAGAGAGAGAGAGAGGGGAGAGAGAGAGAGAGGAGGTGTTGTCTGAGAGGGGTGACTCATCTCTTCCAATCGCTCCGAGCCACAGAATGCTCAATGGATGGGGCTGTGTGTGCGCTCACATGTGTGCACACACACACACGCATGCCAGAGACACCTCGGCTGTCTGACACACACTGCTCACGCTCTGAGGTCCCTGAGACGGCACGCTGTTAGGCACAGAGTGGGAGCATGCATTACGCCGGCTCGTGCCTCGTTCCCTTGCCAGTTGATACCCCCCCCATGTCGCTGTGACAATGGCTCAGAGCAGGGCAGCGTTCCACGTGTTCTGCTCTGTTAACGACGCGATGGAGAAGACGCACTGCGAACTCTTGCAAACAGCCCCTCTGGAAAATGAGCGCTCTCTAGCACTCTGTTGCTGTCCACCATTTGCACTCTCTCTGTCTCCTGGGCGAACCTCTAGCAGCCCCAGAAAATGTAAAAGCAACTGTGCGATGTCGGGCGTCTCGCTGCTCTATTTGCATTGCCATAGAAACCGCGAGGCATGTTGCGGGGTCCTTGTCGGTTCAGCACCCTGAGAGAGAGAAGTATGTGTGTGTGTGTGTGTGTGGGGGGGAAATGAATGCAGTCAACCGTGCAAAGAATATGATGCATGACGACAGTCAGTGAAAAGCAGTGATAGGGGAGATAAGGAGATGAAGAGTGATTCTGGAGACAGGACGTGGAGACGGGTGGAGAGGAGGACACAAAAGGTAAATCATCACCCCTTCTGTCCAGGAAGTAACTGTACATCTCAGATCTCTCTCCCTCAGCCTCTTTTCCCATCCCCCCAAACCACGATGCAATTTTCCTCCATTTCTGATTACAGATTGCTCGCCGTGATCTCAGCCCAGTTCCATTTTAGCGCCTGACAGTTGTGCCATCCGTGCCATTTAGGCCTAAGTGGACGCGCCGTTCTCCACCGCCGGCAATTTACATGTTTGCATCTCGTCAGCGCATTTGTAAGCCACGGTGTCAGGACAGTGAAAAAGGAGGGAGTCTCGGAGCCCAGATTAGTTTTTCACCTTTGATACCGTAGCGCATCACTCACCCAGGCCACACAGAGGCACTTATATGGATGGGTAATTCACTCCGTCGTGCATTTTTCGGACACATCTTCACCCACCCCCTCTCACTCGTGACAGTAGATGCACGGAGAAAACACACAATGCCGCTCAGCTCCGAAGATAAATCCAACGGGGCAAAGATTCTTTGAAAATAATCTTGACTGCCATCCATCAAGCTCACATTGTTGTGTTCTGCGGCATCAAAGAGAAGCTTATTTCAAAATACTTGCTGCTACTCCAGACTGCACACTTAACGCCACCCAGCTGGCATCCAACTGATCTTGGATCTGCCGTGTCCTTCCTTTCACTGGACCCTTCCTTCTCTTTAGACTTACTTAATTGGACTTCTTAAATGAGATGAGAGATTTCAGGATCCTGTCGCTCATCTATAATCCCATTGTTGCATGCTGTGCTTCCTTTGTATTATTACTACAATTTACTGTTAATAGCGAGAACCGTCAAAGGAGAAGGAGAGATCTCTCTTTGAATAGACTCCCCTTAGTTTCCTCCTTTTTTTTAATGTGCATAGCTTGTTTAAGACGTTTTACTTGTTGCTGTCTTGGGTCTGAAAAGCCCTGCGTATGTTATATTGGGCTATCCAAACCCATTAATGCCTTATCTTGGGCCAATTTGTGGTCTAAAATGATCAGCTGCAGCCCATGTATGAGCCCAAGGATACGGCTTCCACTCCCAGGTGGACAAATAGAAAGCGGTGGTGGATGGGTGAAACAAACACAGGACTTTTATTCGGGGGGCGTTCGTGTCCCGCACAAACAGTAATGAATACCATTAGTAACATATTTGATAAAACCTCTAACGCGGTTATATTGTTGCCTAAACCTAACTTCACCAACGTTAAACACATGTCACCACGTTATTCCGTTGGGCCCGGCATTATTCTGTGTTTATTTTCTCATTGTCGACAAATCCCATGCAAAGACCAAAACCACAACTAATCTACTCCCACCAACTTGTCTGTGCGAGTCCCACGCCCATTAGCTTCTAATGAAGACATAAATCTTTAAAACCGAACGGCACATTCATTTCCCAAACAGCAGGGAACTGTAGTTTTGAGCTTATTAAAGATGAGTAAATTGTGCATTTCTGATCTGCAGATTAATGCAGGTTAGTGAGTGTTTACAGCAGGATGGCCAATGTCCAACTGACTCCACAGTTCATGGTAATGAGGTAACATGTCACTCTACAACAATATCAGGCTTTGGTTAAACAGTCAATACTGTTGTTGTTTTTGGTCTTTTCATTGGATTTGTAGACAAATGGAGGGGGGGGGGGGAGTAGACATCTATGCTGCTCCCTTCTTGTTACATGCGTGGCACTGACTACCTGTCCTATCAGAGAGCCCAGTCGCATGGTTGAACTGCACTGTCTGTGGAATTGTCTGCCCCGGATATTATCAGGTGTTCTTGTAGTTCATGATTGTATGTGAAAAGAAATGAAAAGTGTGGACAATCTGTCAGGTCGGGTTTTAATCTCACAAATCCTCGGCAGCGGGCGGCTACTTTCCTGCATGAAAAGAGTGGACTGTTCACATCGCATTCTAAAAATAAAATCTAAACTGTGAGACCTCTGACTAAAAAATCAAAAGGGCTCTTAATCGACTTTGCCTCCAGATATACCAGTTGTCATGTTATCCCTCCCCCTTCAAATTACACCAGTCTTTATGCTGCCTTTATCTCCCCACTAGGAGTGCACTGCGGGCCACATCGCTGCTCCCTAATTATGAGCCGAGCAACTAGCAGCAGCAGCCCCACGCCCTGACAGTAGATCTCAACGAGACGCAGGGCACGAATGTACTCTCCTTGTGTGCCGAGGAGAAGAATGCACGTTCACAAAGCGATACAGTCAAATGCCAAAGGTCACGGTGATCGTGATTGGTTGTGGCAGAGAAAGGCCACAATGTATAGTAAACCACTTGCAAGAGCTTATGTACCTTTTGAAAATGACTGTCGCCTTTCACCTTCGGCCTTGTCTGTTTTTGTGGAGATATACTTTTGCTAATCAGTGGCTGGCAGCAGTAGCAGCGAGATGGAGGGTAAGGTGGGAGCTGGTTGACAGAGGGGGGGATATGCAGCCAGCCACAGGGCCGGATCACTTTATACAGTGCCTTAATGCAGTGGGGGGAAAATAAGCACTTAATGTGTTTGTCTAGACTAGCCAGAATTGTGCAAATGAGGTTCTGTCCGGTTCAGTTAAATGCAGTGCGCAAATATAGCAACCCAAATGCGAACCAGTGACAGGAGCTCAAACGGAGGCAGAGAGATGGGATGGAGAGAGAGAGAGAGACACACACGGAGGGGCTGTGTACACGGCATGCCGTCATTTCTCCCAAGCTGTCTCTGGGGTTCAGAGAGGGTCAAGCTGTCCACTAGGGAGCAGCTGGTGAGAGAAAGGGAAGGGGGGGGGGGGGGGGGGGGCGAACATTAGAACATTGACAGCTTCCGATCAGTTTTCTTATTTTTTTCTGTTCTTACTGTTTGGTCGAGACTGCGTGCACCCACATGGCCTCCAAAGTGGGGCCTTATCAGAGCCGTCGCATGGCAGAGTCCGCGAGAACAAACAACCCGCTCACACCTCACCCGAGTGTTCATTTCTCTCTTGCCAAAAAAGTGTCACGCTGGACATAAAATCAAAACACGACTACGTCATTAGCTTTCATAAAGGCTGCTTGTCAGCAAGGACAGTTTTGCATTTCGAGCAAGCGGTTAGCCTCTCAATAAAAAATTGAAAAAGGAAGAGCAGTTTTGGCTACTAATTAATCACCAGCCGTATATAAACAACATCAAAACCACGGGACCATCGAATAGCCTATTAACTTTCTTTACACAAACATACACATGCGCGCACACACATTTAGTGCAACAATCCCTTCTGCTGCGAGCAGCACTATTATAGTCTGTCATACACTTAGCTGAGGAGCGGACATCATTTGAATAACAATAGGTTAGAGGAATGCAATTTGTATCTTGGCAAAAGAAGAAGAAGAAAAAAGGGATGAATAAAAGAATAGAGCGTCCAACGCGGAGCGTCAGGGAGGACGGCCGATGGTGAGTATCGGCTCGCTCTGGCAACTGTTGACGTCCAAAAGAAATGGCGGCCTGAGAGCCCCGAACTCATCGCTCATGCAGAAAAACAACCTGCATCACATGTCAGGCCATTGGTCAACAGCAATCTGTCCCCTTTCCACTTCCACCACACCAAAGTCTGCAGCCTGCAAACACTGAGGTTAAACCAGAACGTGGCAACCGAAGAACGTCTGCAGTGACGCTGTGGTTTCAGCGCACGCACGCACACACGCACACACGCACGCAAACGCACGCACACGCACGCACGTTATTCACGTAATCATGAACCAGGAAGTACACAGAGTGCAAAAAAAGAAATCAAACGAGAAATCAATGTTGCTCAAGTAACTTTAAGTAACGGCACTTACCAAATACCTCACCATCTTTTTAAAGAACTAACCAAGTATTTCACAATCTTTTTCAAAAACCTAACTCAGTAATGTGGTGGTCTTAACCTCTGCGAAGTCGGAAGTTTATTTTTAAAAAACTGTCGACATGAAACGAGCGGAAACTGACATTCTTAGGAAACCTACAAAAAAACGAGGGGTACTTTTTGGAAGCAATCATACAAACTGTTACGTAAGGATACGTTGCCAAATGTGACAAACCATGACCTCTAAAGCTCACAAATTATGTAATCTGACAGAAAAAACAAAGCCACGATGTTCAGGGAGCTTATCTGCCGGACCGTTTGTCGGCCTTTTTACTGGATTCTTGTTGTGACGCCAAGGTTGCCTACTCACTGCTCTTCTCCAGAGGCTAAGGAGGTGCTCGCTGTAGGGTCTCCTGTTCTTTTTTTTAATCCACTATGGGTGAACACAAGCTCAAGGCCTCACCCTTCCTCTGTTGATATCGCGGCATGTAATCGCTCTTCCCACAATGCATATCGACAGAAAACAAACATCTGCGTATCTAAACAGGTCATCGCCATTATCACTGTAAATCCCTTCATCTCCTTGTTAAACACACACACACACACCAAAGCTCCTTCAGTGGGAAAACCTCTCGGAGAGATAGAGGTCTGGGGCGTGAGGATCAAGTGAACCCCGGTGATGAAGCCAGCTTGTTGTCTCGTTACGGCGGCCGTGGGCACGGATGTGAACAAAGCACTAATGAGGACAGCTCGGGGACGACTACGCGCTGGAAAGAAAAGGAAAAAAACACACGCAAAAACAAGGAAACTGCTTCTGAGCTGTAGGAGATGTGGAAGATGGTAGGAGGTGATATTCAATTAGCGACGGCGCATCATGTACAACTTACAGTATGTGTGTGTGTGTGTGTATTCGCCATAATTGGCCAATGCGAGAGCCCCGAATGAGGGTTGAATTTGAGTAAACAACCTTTAAAAGGATGCTTTTTTTTTTAAGAATGCAATCACAATCAATTGGTTTTCCCTCTCCGCTGAAGCGCAGAAGGCTTTCTAATTTTATCTCCTCTACCCTCCCACCATCCATTCATCCCTCATTTCCTCCAAGTTACTACCTTTTGAGTGGCAATAATAACGATTAAGTAGGCAATAAACATTTTGCACTAAAAAGAAAAAACAGTCAAGCTGATATAGCGTTCCTATTTCGGTGTTTCCACTGTCTGCAGGATGAGGGAGACAACGGACGGACTGCGTTCCGTCCCTCCGTGTGGGGCACGAGACCTTGTGGTCGGCTCTGGTCACGCTGTCGTCGAGCCTGCAGAAGGCTGAACCAATGAGAACGTACAGTATGTATCGAGATGGGATCATGTCCTGGTCCGTTTGGTTTGAGACGGAGGTGCAGCAGCAGCGAAGTAAATTGCGGTCTGTTTGGCAAGCTCGAGCCTAAGGCCGCCTGTCCTGCTCTTTTTGTGGGACCGATTTATTGAAGGCCGGCTGTTGGACATCGAATTTAGCACCGTCAGTATAGTCATATTAAACACTGAACGCTGTGTGCAGCTACAATAACTATTTGATTATCGGTTAGTCGTCAAAATGTGCAACTATTTGTTTCAGTCATTTATCAGCCACAATTGACAACCCCTTCCCCGATAATGTGAGGATTTACTGTTTCTCTCTGTTTGATGTGACTGCAAACGGAAAATTGTGGGGTTTTGGATTGCTGGTCAAACATCATCTTTGAGCTTTGAGGAATGTTGATGGACATTTTTTTATCACAATTATCTTTTATTTCATAGTAAAAAAAACAGGATTTGAGAAAACAATTGGCAGGTCAATCATCTGATGCAACCCTAAGGCTGTCTGTGACTAAAATGGGCCCAAATAGGTAAACACATCCAATATATTGAATGCAGGGTGTTTACGTCCAATAATCTGAATACTTCTTCATAGGATTGTTTGTTGTCTCCTTATCTCTTTGTCGGCCTCTTCCCTCCTTAAACCATCACGAACAACAACCACTGCTTTCCACTCTCAAATGCAAGACGCTTTCCTCCACAATCACATCCATATCCATACATCCGTATGAGACTGTTCAACCGACACATCACCTGCTCTACTGTACATCCAATGCAGAGCCTTCTGTTTCCAAGAAAATCCGCTTTGCTTCACACATTCATTAAATCCTGTCCGGTGTGGATGTATGCATCTCAGTTGCAGCTCTTCTCTTATTGGCCCGTGGCCTAAGGGCCTTTGTTATGATTGGATACTTACAAAAATCCAGCCACCCCCTCAGTGTGTCGCTCTCGTTCTAAAGGTCTGCTCCTGCATATTAAACAGTCTGGAGCGTTGCAGCGATCAAATGCGGGAGCTCCTTCATCTACACTCAGTGAAAGAATAAATAGAACGAGCCACTGGCGAGAACACACAGAACAAGGTGCGGTCGCACAGAGGGGATGTGTGTCTTTGGGAGGGGGGTTCAAAAGGGGGGCGGGGGGAGGGTTGAAACTTGTCACTGGGATGAAGACAGATGATGAGGCTGTGTTGCTGTAAACGAGTGAGTCAGCCCTCCCTTCAGATGGACACAGGAGCCAGAGGGGGAGGGGGGTGGGGATATGCATGGGAACTGTCCCTGGTGCTGAAACCTGGAACAGCTGCTTTCTAACAGTCTCAAGTTCAGCTCAGTGCAGGATCAAAAACTGAGGCACGCTTGTCTTTCCATACCTGCCTGACCCACATCTCAGAACAATCTGCTTCAGCTCCAGTTTCAGTGGACCAGGTCCAAGAGAAGCAACATGATGCATCCTTATTCAGACGGGTCCAATGTATGTATACTAAAAAAAAAAGGCTTTGCTGTCAAAGTTCTTTCACACAGATCCCATGACCAAGACGGGCTATTTGGCATTCTGATCACAAAGCCGGAGGGGGGGAGTCTCTACCATGTAATTCCTCTGGAGCCAAGTCACACAAATTCCCATTAAAAGTATTCTTTCATATCCCAGAACCTCAGTCCCCAGACGGACAGTTGTATTGGGTTGTCGTGCTATTTGTGGACTGATCATCTCCACACACACAGACACTGGTGGTCTGGTTCAACAGGAATTGGATACTGCACATTGAAAGGCATTACTGTGAATTTCAGGCCCTCCGCCCACCCACACAAACATCATCCCCCTCCACCCACATTCTTTTAAACGATTCTCTTGCATTATTCATCTTTCAGCGCTGTCATGCTTTGTGGCTGACCCCTCCGCCAGCGTGCTCCACATCACAGAGGCACACCGGTGAGATGGATTCACACACTGCACATTGCAGTGATCTGAGGAGGAATTCGGCTGCATCATTTTTTAGAAGCACAGAAGGTGATGCGGCTATAATGGATGCTGGTTCAGAGCACGCTGGGGGGAGGAAACACCACCGTCACCTTCGCTCACAGCGTCACGGTGCGGAACTTGGAGCTCGTTCTGTTCAGACCTCCCCTCAGAAAACACCACATCTATCAGCGCCTCCTTTTGTAACTCATGACAAATGAGAGCTTTGCTTATGGAGGATCCTTTACATGTAAATACTGTACATTAAAAAAGAAAACAGGCCAACTGGCAGCTGCTCAGTTTGGACATTAAACGATTATGCAACAGGTCTAGTACTTGCAGAAGCCCCCATATAGGCTACAAGGGTCCTTGTTACAATACACAGCATTTTTGATGAGGCCAAAAAGGGGGGGTGGGAGATGATGTCACGGGTCCGTAAATAAGGGTCCTTTTTCTCGGGCACTGCAGAGACCAGGCGGGTGTGGTGACTGCATTAGTCGGCGCGCAAAACGGCTCTGCATGAGACCGCGGACACACCCCGAGACGGCTGTCCACCATCGCTACGACTACACCTCCTGTACTTGTCGGGACGTGACTCCAAGTTCAAATCATTCACGCGCTGCCAGGAAATGTTGTAATCTTCATTTGTTTGTGTCGTTGTTGCTGATGCCGCTTCATTCCGACAAGCCACAAGGTGCCCACTGAAGGCGCGCTGTAGCCAAAAGCCCGTGTTTGATGCACGAATACATGCACAATGACAATCTGACAACAGCTTAGTATTCTCCACAGACACACACACACACACACACACACACACACACACACACACACACACACACACACACACACACACACACACACACACACGCTACACGTACACACACAGCACCCCGTGCCGCTTCTCCACGCCACTTCACCTCCGTGCCCCACTCGTTCTCATTCCTATGCGGCTTTTTGTTTCCCCCCTTCCTCTCCTCCGAAGCCCAGCTTATTTCCACACACGAACAACAACGGAATTGAACAGCGGATTGATCAAATGTGCAGGTATAAGAAGAAGAAAAAAGGCAACTCGGAAACCAGCGACATCTCAAGCACAACACTTTTCTCTTTTTTTTCTTCTTATTCTTTTTTTTCGGGGGTTTAAATACATGCTCTAGTGAGAACTGACCTCCCAGTCTAACGAATCCCACTCTTCGGTAAACATCCGGAGGATTTCTTTTTATCCAAAAAAGAGCGGA
The DNA here is from genome assembly GCF_009769545.1 of Cyclopterus lumpus. NCBI lineage: Eukaryota > Metazoa > Chordata > Actinopteri > Perciformes > Cyclopteridae > Cyclopterus > Cyclopterus lumpus. Next base: position 19,379,423 of record NC_046980.1, on the reverse strand, counting down.
CCAGGCGCAGCGGCTCTACGGAGCGACTGGGCGATGCGATGCCATTGCGCTTTTGGTGTATGATCCTCATGAAATCAATGTGAGCGGCGGGACGTCGTCAGGAGAAGGCATCTCGGCCCGGCGTCGAGACACAAGACGAGCGACGCTATGCTTTGCAGTCCAACATGATTAATTTGTCTTTTTTTTTTTTGTGGCGTTGGTTGCGACCAATTAGTACAGCACTTGCGCTCGGAGGCGAATAGCTCCCGAAAAGGCGCTCCTTCTCTCGTGCCTCGCTGCTATTTCAGCCAAGAAAAAAAAATTATAAAAAAGGTGCCAGACTCTACAACACACGCAACTTCTCATTTCCAGGATATATAGGAGTGGGGGGTGGGGAGGCAGAATTTAGCGTAGCGCATTACTCAAAAGCCAATAAATCCCCATAGCGCATTTGACAAATCCTTCCCCTCTGCTGAGGAGCAACAATAAAGGAAGCCGTTAAAGGTCCCCTGCACGAAGTGCATCTTAAAACATGTGACTCCATCTATTCCGTGGTGGTGGTGAGAAGAAGAAAAAAAGATTCATTTGATCAATAAAAAGGCCCTAAGCAGTGGGAGACACTTTATGTGGGGGGGAGGAGGGAGGAGGAGGAGGAGGAGGAGGAGGGTGAAGGGGAGGTGGGAGGGGGCATGGTGGTGCTACAAATGAATGACACCGTATACCACACGGTGGACTACTCACCATTAGCACGGCAAAGTTATTGTGGTGGGTGCAATGAATGGTGGTCGTGTTGCCCCCGGAGCCCGTTATGTGGCAGCCCTCTGCCCTCCAGCCGCCGTGTCCATCCAGCAGGTCAAAATCCCAGTAGGCGGCGGTGGGGTCTACACCCAGTGCGAAGTGCCTGAGAGCGATGGTAACGGAGTGCACGGCGCTCCCGAGGCTGCACCCATCTGCACCGAGGGGAGGGAGAGGGGGGAGGCAAGACATTCAATTAAGGAACCCAAGTGGAAAGTCTGTAAGTGCTATGTGGCCAAAAGAAGAGCGTAGACACGGGCGCGCGCGTCCGACATACAAAACACACGCGCGCGCGACTCGTGTAGACACCGCTCGAATGTCAGACGGACTGTTGCGTTAAGTGTTGCACGTGAACTTAAATCTCAAAATCGAATGCATTTTTATATCGCCATGAGTGGAACACTAAAGTGGTGTGACGCGTAAAGCTCGTGCGCCGAGATGAAATAACAGAAAGTCATTGATTTATGTTGGCAACAACATGCATGCTCCGATATTTGGCCGCGAAGCTCGCATGTCAACATGTTGCGCAGAGCACACTGGCGTGTGTGTGTGTGTGTGTGTGTGTGTGTAAGCGTTGGCAATACAGTGCGGCGTTGACATCACGGGCATGGTGGTAAAAATGGATTTCCTCTTACCTAATTTGGTGAAAGCAACTGGTGTCGAAACGCTCCTACGCTTTCCATCGTCGGCGAGATTTGACGAATTCCCCGTGCAAGGGAAGAGTTTCCCATTGCGAAACACGATGAACTGCAGCCTGCAAGTGGAGTTATCAACAGATTGCAACGCAGAGGAGGAGATAGGCGTACCAGCCAGCGGTAAATGGATTGAGGCGACTGCCACTGAGTTCTGCGGATGGAATACACAAAAAAAAAGAAAAGAAGAGAGAGAGAGAGGGGGTGGGGGGGGAAATAAAAATTAAATAATGTCTCCGATGCGCAGAGAGGGAATAAAAACACAAACTCCCGTAGAAAAAAAGACTGACAATTGCTTTCCCTCTCCAGGAGCGGATGCGACCATAGAACACAAGTGACCAAGGGAATGAGAATCACGTTTGAAGCGCTCTAGTGCGCCTATTTGGTCAGGCTCCCTGCCGCAGAGGTGGAAATGGGTCTTACCATTTCAGCTTGAGGGCACATCAACACTGCAGCTTGATTTAAAGAGACAACCGGTCTGACTTTATCTTCTCTTCTCCGACTATAAACACCAAAGAACCACCGAAAAAAAGAAAGAAAAGAAAATAACATCCGTGGCAACATTTGGGGTGGAAAAGGGGTTTCTAGGAGAAAGGCATGGCTTGGGTATTTTAAGGATTGTATTTAATCTAAACTGATCCTGTGAATTTGCTTTTTATTTCTGTAACTGCAAGAAAACCCCCGTCCAAGATCCCATGAACAACCCCAAACAAAATTCCCATTCAAGATCAACAATCTTGCGTTTCAAGATGATCATTTAGCATATTGAACAAATGTCATACTAGCGGTCAGGAGTCTGTGCCCTTCCTGTCCCAAGAAAATCAGTTCGAATCAGGAACCAGCCCTCTGGAGCTGCACGATAACAGCTGCAGGAACTTTGTCACATGCTTTAGTGCATTGACGCCCCTAGTGGACACGTTGTTCAAGGGTGTGTGGAGCGGTGCCTGGCTGCACTTAGGACGGGACAGGCAGCACTTAACCCTGCCCAGAAGATCAAGATTAATAATAAAAAAGCTTCCAAAGTGCCACTGTCAGCATGTACGACCTGCACATGTGGCCACACACTCCACTGCATTCCATCGGGTGATGTAACAGCACCGGCTCTGATGGGCTCAATATTTCATTTACATAAACATAGAGAATTGGAACTACTGTGTGCTTGCCATGGCAAATAAACACTTGGTTTTTTTTTTCAAGGAAAGGCTTCTACACACATGATCTCTATTGTAATTTATTCAGAAAAGTGCTTATCTTCTGGTCAGTGACCTTCATAGAGGTATAAAACACATTAGTCCAAAACGGACTGAACAGTTTCCGTTCAATCATCAAGAAAGAGGATATCACTCACAACGAAATATGTTGAATAACAACGTTCCTGAAGCCAAATGTCTTTCATAACTACATTTCATATCAGCCTTGTATCACGCTTGCAGAAACACACAATGCCTCATGGGTGAAACTTGGTTGGTTAGACAGCTAAACTTGTTGGTGACGTAAAGAAAAAAACATTGTGGTTTGTGTTCAAATTTCAACATCGTAACGTAAATTAAGGATACATGGACTGTACTTGTATGGCGCTTTTCTAGTCTTCCGCCCACTAGTAGCCCTTTAACACTACTTGTCATCATTCACCCGTTCACACTAATTCCAACACTGATGACAGGAGCTACCATACAAGGGGCCACCTGCCCATCAGGATTCTAATTAACATTCATACAACATGCATACAGCATTGGCACAGCTACGAGAGCAATCTGGTGTTTAATGTCTTGCCCAAGGACACATCGACGTGGAGTAGCAGAGCCAGGGATTGAACCGCCGATCCTCTGATTGAAGTTTGACCCTGCTTTACTACCGAGTCACAGTCGTACCACGTAACTTAAAAACGTAACTTAACGCAACTTTAAGACCTAATCTAAAAACGTAGCGAAGGAACACAGTGTAAAAATGTAGCCTAAAAACTTAGCTAACAACGTAGCCAACAACATAGCAAGACAACGTAGAGAAACAAGATAATGTAGCAACGTAATGTAACAAAACAAGATAAAGTAGTACAGTAAGACAGCAAAGTAATGTAATAATGTCACAACGTAACAAAACCGTGCAACGAAACATAACAAAACAACGTAAGATGACATGGTAATGAAGCAATCTATCGTAGCAAGGTAAAGTTACAAACATAATGACATAAGTAGTGTAAATAAATAACCAACATAAATAACCCTAAGCACTCTCTTACGAATTGTGACAAGCATTACAACATCACTTAACAACAGCAAAGTCAACATCTACTTTTGGTTTAACACGGGACACGAACAGCGGCCTCCTAGGTGAAACTCCAGTCTGGTCTCTCTTGCTTGTTGTACTCACTATTATACCACGTAACATTTAATAGCAGTTGCTCAACATATATACGCCCACATTCAACATATCCGTGGTTTGCAGAAGTGTCCAATGTCAAAGTCTTTTCCCCGACTGCGCTGTAATTCAACAGCTGAGGATATTAAGACATTTCTACACCGTGAACAGATTTTGAGGAAAGAAGCGTTGACGCTGTTCATCCAGTAAGTGGAGAATGCTGCTGATGACGGAAGAAGGCTGCTGATGTGTCCATGGTAAAGATAATGATTGTGTTACGCGGTGGCTTTCCAAATCAGGTTTGTTTTGCTTTCAATCACATCAGCCTGCAGTGTGAGGGGATCAGCGCTTTGAGCCTCAAGGGGAGGGAAGCTTATTGACCAAGAGGAGAATGTGGATGCCCATAAAGTGCCCTCACAGTTGATGGGGAGCTGCTTTGTCAGACCCTAAGCCCAATCAAAGTCGGGCAGAAAGATGGACGAATTCCTAATCAAGTTAAACAAGCGCCCCTTTGTGCATTCTTATGTTTCTTATGCTGGTGTTGTGGCGTTTGTTGAATGTGGCAATGACCTGCTCCCCCCTCAGATACGAGACTCTGGGTTGTTCTGATCCAGGAAAATAATGAAATACCGGTGACAAAGAGCAACAGCGTGCTTAAGCACAATTCCTTTACATTACACCCACCGTGTGTTGGGAGCCAGTGGGTATTTTACAGCATTGGGTTGGTTCGCTATTACTTTCTGTATTCACTGGCTCTTGAAAGGCTATTGATTTCCTTCCTGCACTGGTTGTGTGTGTGTGTGTGTGTGTGTGTTTGTGTCTGTGAGGAGAGGCAGAAAGACTTGAGAGAATCCTTGCCTTGAAATGTATGTTGCGTCATTTCCTTTCTCCAAACAGCTTGAGCTCGGCAGTCTGTTTTCCGAAACGTTGTAGGATACAGACATCAAAGAGATTGAGGGGATTTAAGCCCCGATGACCATCGCAAGACGGGGGAGTCAAATGCGGGCCCAACGGGGGGGGGGGGGGGGGGGGGGGGGGGGGGCTCTCTTCTCATATGGCGAACACAAATGCCGGGTGACCTCCCCGATGGCACAGACGTTTTTTTGAGGCGTAAAACTCACATGAAAGAAATCTTATCTGGTACACTTGTCTCCTCATCTCCTACGTCTTTTATCCTCTTTTATGTGGTGTATCAAAGATATTTATTGCCCAGAGGGTGAGCTATAAGCCATGGCATGTTCAAGGTCCCGTTTGCTGGCGACAATCTATGTTCCTCCTGAGAAACCTAAACAGCTACATTTCCTCAACGCCGCCGGGGGACCTCGCACTTCAGAGTTGATTTAGCTGGTTGTACCTCAGCCGTCTGACCTTCCTCCACGCTCCTCTTTCCAACAGGGCAACATGCTGTAGCCTTAGTAACCACAATCACATGCTCTCCTCCGTCACTTGCTCAGGCCTCGGAATCATCCTCCTCCCTCACCCTCTTCCTTTCCTTACAGAGTGCATCCAGGTGAATGTCAGCTCCTATTTCCTAAGCTGTTTCCCCTCCTCCACCTCCCTCCTCTCCCACCTGCTCCTTGATGCACTCCTGCTCGACAGAACCACAGAGCTGCAAAAAAATTAAATAAAAAAAGAACAGCCTGCAGGGCAAAACACAACAGCGCTGTTTGACCTGCTGTTTGCCACCAAATCACAGCATAAACATCACGCTTAAACATGGCTCCGTGACTTCAGAGAGGGGGGATTACTGTCGGTATGTGTTTAAGACAAAGAGGGGGAAATTAAAAGCCAGCGAGGGTGTCTTTATTGCCTAATCCAAAATTAGAAAAAACTACAGCTCTAGTGCCTTTGTAGATATATCTGTGGGGAAGATACATTTATTTATTTGCGCAGGCGGCGACTTGAAAATTAACTATAGATGAAATGAATTTGGCTCAGAGGGCGGCCCACTGAGCTCGGCCCTCGCGGAGAGAAACTGCTGACGAGCGCAATGGGGGATTTGCATAATTTCTTTCCTTGTAATCATTGGCAGTACTGACTCAAAGACACGATGACCATGACAAATAGGCCCTCGGCACTCTTCAGGGGTGTCATTCCAACCCAGAACAGTTCCCAGAGACTGGCAATAAATCACTGTTTGGTGAGGGCTGGCTGTTCAAAACACAAACAAAGGAAACATAATTCCCCCCAAAATGTGATGGCCATGGCTGCAGCTCGGAAGGGCCCGTTCCTCTTGAGCTGGGTTACGCTGTTGTGTTGCTAGCATTGCTTATCAAGATAAATTAAACACAGCCCTATACGGTTGCCATGCCAACAGGAGTCCGTTTTCCCACTAGACGGGCGGTGTCGATGTTGGGGCGGGGGTCATTTGATCGAAGCAGGAAATCAGGCTCTTTGGAGAGGCAGAAATGAGCTTCGACTGGCTGCTAGACTCTCCTCGGTCAGCTCTGTCTCAAGCTGCCACATCATAGACTGTGGCTCAGTGGTGAGCAGTGTCGTCCTTCAATCAGAGGATCGGCGGTTCGATCCCCAGCTCTGCTTGCTCATGTCGATGTGTCCTTGAGCAAGACACTTAACCCCAAAATTGCTCCCGTAGCTGTGTCTGAATGTGTGTGAGTGTTAGTTAGTCCTGATGGGCAGGTGGCTCCTCCCATCAGTGTATGAATGGGTGAATGATGTCATGTAGTGTTAAAGCGCTTTGTGTGGTCGGAAGACTAGAAAAGCGCTGTACAAGTACAAGTCCATTTATCACAGGGCAGCGTCCGAACAGGCTGCAACAGATGGACAACGCTGTCTGATTAAAACAGCACAAGTGGATGGATGTAGTTTATTGTGTGGAAAAAGCATAACTGCCATATTAGCTGTGGGGCAATTGATAATGAGCCAACTCTTTGAGACAAAACAGATCTTAGAGGGGAAATTCACGGCATTTATTAACGCGAATACACAGATCCACCATTGTCAGCTTCCCCCGTATCCACAAATGTTTGTCTCATCAGCCTGCAGATGCCACGTCAGTGCAGCCTACGAGCCCATTATTAGAGAAGGCAGAGATAACTGTGAGTCAGTGTACAAAATGTCTCCTGAAAGCACATATTTTCAGGCAGCGATGTATTGATAAGAAACTATTTGGGCACACACAAAACAAACGAACAAACGTTATTTTGTTCCTCTGAGTCATCTTCCATTTGTTCTTAAAGGGCCAGTTCAACCAAATAGCACGTAAAATAACATTCTAACTTGGTAGTATCAAGCCACGCAAATGGTTTCTGATTAATGAGCAGAGAATTTACAAGTATCCTTGTGGCTACTGTTTGTTAGGTCCAAGCTCAACATTTGTAAAGCTGCTGTGGAATAAATTGCTCTGTTCTATATCTGTGCATGACCATTACAGAACAGTTCAAGTTAGGGAGAGCTTGTGGTGATATCAAACTAAATTATGGTTAGGTTTGGACTCTAGCTTATGTTTAATTAAAGGGATGATAAAGAATGCTCCCTGGCCCCCCAGCTAAGTATTATATAAAGGGCAAACTACTTCCTGCAGGGGCACTAAATTCGCATGTAAATTGTAAGGTACTAGATTATCCGACTTAAGTCACACTGACTTCTACTGTATTAGCTTGGTTCTCAACTCTAGTCAAGTGGTCTGTTCCACACAGGTGTAGGTTGTTTGAGATGAAGGACCGAGACATAAGGTGGGAGCCAGTCAGCCTTCTGGGAAAAAATAACCACATTTAGCTCCTTTTTATGGCGATACTATTACTGACTGGAGACAGCAAGGAAACAAATAAACCATAAAGATTAAGCAGCATACCAAGCCAAGGCCCGATCATTGTTTTTCGCCAACGCACCATTTGGTGAGTTTGGTTTTTAAAAAGGTGTTTTTTGCAATGAATGCATTTTCGAAGGGACGACATATAACCTTTTTGTTGTTGTTGTTGGATGACTGTCGCATTAAGGAAGACCGTTTCTGAGTTGGAAGGATCTTGTTGACAATCCAGTGGACATTCTTCCAGTGGACATTTTGTTCTTATTTGGAGCCGGAGGTTTTTCATAAAAATGTTATTTCTTACTAGGCTTTGAACTGAAGTTGACGAGATCAAGGAAGCTGTACAGGTCAAGTCAAATGACAGAAATAACTTTTATTAAAATGTTCAACCATTGTTACTTTCAGCTGTAGATTCAGCTGTGGGTAAACTGTAACCACATGAATCCACCTTAATTCTTATTGGGATAGTGGGTGGTCAATATTCCATATGGGGGTTTCTAAAACCTTGAGAAATAAAACCCAAACTACATGGCACCATTTGAACTATTTGAGTGAATATGTTGTTTTGTTATTTGGATGAGCCAACTCTATAAATAATTCCATCTTTATTGTCTTCTTAGGGGAAATTTGACTCCATCCTTGAAATTCCACATGAGCTGACACACTGACTTAAAAAGGATTCTGTCTCGATGACAACGGGTTTCCTCTCCGATTTTAGCTTTGGAAGCTCTGGTTTAGGAAATATAAGCACTTCAGAATATTCCAAAATGTTGGGGGTGGGGTGGTTTCAACAATGAAAACATGACACCTGTGTCTCCTTTGTCTCAGCCTTAATTAGCAGACACAGTAAAGGTTTGGACGTGCCATTACGCAAGTAGCATTCTTATTTATGTCTATTGGAGGCAAAGGAACGGCTCTCCAGCGAGCGCCTGCAGAGAGAGACGTTGACAAACCCACATGCCTGCTCTCTATTCATGTATTTATTCGCTTCCTCAACCATTCATTACCTGCTTATTCACTAACATGCTCACTTTGAATACTGCTGAAGCAGCGATACTGTAATTGGCCCAATTGTGAATAAGGCTGAATTGGCCTGAAAGGAGTCCCCCCATCCACCCCAAAAATATGTCAGCGTCTGTACCACACCATGATACCTTTTTAGGATGTCACACACACACACAAACACACACACACACACAGTTGCGTGGTCCTTTTGGAGTCGGTCCAGGTTGTGTTTTACTATCAAAATGTTATCTCTCCTGTTCCCACACCTCTGAAGTTTGATTTAGCCGCAGGGCCCGGAGACAGGATTAATGGGCGGTCATTCGGTGCAGCAAAAACAGTTGGCCGTCACACAAAGTGGGTGTGCGAGTACGGCCCCGAGAGGATTTGCTTGACAAATCAGTCCTGGTGGGGGTGGGGCGCGATGTATTGAAACAGGCTTAGGCCTATATTACTGATGCAAGTACCTTTACAACACTTTCTTAGTCCGACACCCGGACCAGGATGAAGTGACTGAAGGGGCTGTTAAAGATTGTGAGGGCGCAAAATAATATACATCAATATATATATATATAATATTACATTCACTAATCAGAGCACGTCGCTGTTTAATGCCATGAAAAGCAAGCAGTGTTTGGTCTGTCCGTCTATCGGTCTACATCCGGTATAAAGCATTGCGGCTTTGCGGTCTATGGTTGGTGTTATTTCAGACTCACTGCGTACAGCGCAGTTATCAAATGTCACAAACTCATTCGTCCCTCGCACTGCTGCCATGTCTATAGATTTAACCAGAAAGTGTGCATTCCACTCGAACAACATGATTAAAGTAGATCTCCATTTGAAGAGAGAGAGAGAAAGGAGGGGCGGGGGGGTAGAACAATTGCGGTCTCTTTGGGCCTTTTTCAGATTGTAATTTAAGATTCGGCTCCGAGGTGAAATGAATGTGAACTGGTGTGTGTGTGTGTTCATGTGTGCGTTTCACAGATTTAATCATTCAATTAGTTTTCGGTGGCTGTTTGATTTTAATGCGCGTGTGCCGTTTATGACGCTCTCTCATTTTTTGGCAAGTATTGATCCCATAAACGTATGCCATCAAACTGTTTGCAGTCTGAGGTGAACTCGATAAATTAGCTGGAATTAAATAATTATGCCGCAGCAACACAAACACACAGATGTAATTTGTAATTTGTATCTTGTGTCCTCACCATGATGTATGGTGTGCAAAATGAGGTACGTTGGACCCATATAGTGCCTCCACCCATGTGTGGCAGGCAGGTGTAGTAAAAGTGTCTCCATGGTAACCTGCCTCTGAATCCGAGTGACTTAACACTTTACCTCCACGGTGGCAGAGCAGGGCGCTTCATGTGTTAAGTGGCTTTACATCAACACGGAGAGCCGGGGGCTCATTCCTCGGCAGTCCGACATGTGACAGTGAAACGGCCGGCCGCAGATCCAAACTCGGGAACACGAGCCAGCTTGATAATGCAATACAGAGTGGCCCGAGTTGACCCTTTGCACCACACCTACACACACTTGTGTAAACGAGCGAGCTGCTGGGGGGGGGGGGGGGGGGGGGGGGCTTCGGAGGGGGGTATCACGCCGAGGAGGAAGAGCAGAGCTTTGGAGAAGAATCACCTCCGCGCACAGGCCTCCCTGATGCAACGAATGGCTGCTTCCAGCCCAACATTGCGACAGGGAGGCGGTGAACCAGTCAAGATGAACACAAACGCCATCACAAACGTCCCGTCCCGCCATCACAAAAAGCCTTTGCATCATAATAACATTAAGAACAACAAGGTATACTGCTTCATGCTTTAAACAAAATGTATAATGGTGTTAATTTACAATTACAGAGCCATTTGGATAACCAGAACAGCAATGTCAAATATGAACATGTACAAATTCAAAAAGAGGCATTGCTTAGCTTAAATGTATTTAACCTATAGAACACTAACGTCGGGTATGTATTTCATCTAATATAATATACACGATAAAAAGTACAATACATGTCAAATTGAAGTACTCTTCTTTTATTCTCTCCTATACAACGTCTCATCAAATGAAAAAAATGGAGGGACCCTATACCACCATATATACTTATACCACAATCAAAGTGTTCTAGTTAAGCTACCATTAGCATTGTCTGGAGATGCAGTGGTTTCATTTTGGATTGAACTTTCTTGCCTTGGAAAATGCCCGTGGGCAAATCCAGCGGGCATGGGGAGGAAATGAAAGCAGAGAAAAACAGGAGAATGAGAGTGTATATATGGCCTCTTTTTACCATATTAATCCCTTCCTGCTAATCCTGCAGCTGTACCAAATACAACTGTAATGGCTTTGGTGGTCATCTTTATCTCACAGGGCTGATGATGAACTCACTGGAAAAGAAAATGACAATATCATTCCTGGGCCAGTGGCATTTTAAGTACACTTACGATATTACGTTTTTGCCTGCATGCCTGATGATTCTGCAACTGGTCGGTGAAGGAATGTTGTGATAACTTTGAGCTTGAGACATGTGAAGTCTTTCAGAGCACACCCATAAAAGACGGAGGCTTAGCAGAAAGGTCGTAGTTAAAGGTTGCAGATGGATGTGTGTAACTGTAAATATGATTCAGAGCAAGTAGGATAAAAAAGCGAGAATGAGTGTATTCACCAAACCAAAACCCACCCTGGATGACTGTGTAGTGACATAACATTGGCTTTATTAAAATTCTAGCCTCCTGCAAGTCAACAGAGGTCTTGTTTCTTCACACAATCACATCTGGACATGTAATGAGTTACTCATCTACAGCTAAGAGAATAATCCATGTAAAAAATGTGAGGCTCCGAAATGGTAACAAGTGAAATCTAAAAACGTTGTCGTCGTGATTTTAAATATGTTCCAAACACTAATAGGTTCTCCGTCATATAGCTAAAGGCACTAACTTCTGTTTCCCCAGTGGGTGGTATTTAATGGCGAAAGATGTTTAGTTCAAGTTCACGTGGACATTTTGATGCTTGAATTATAGAGGTCTTAATGGATCCACTCAGATCCTATAGTGTCCCAGACCTGACTCAAGTTGGGTGGGTCCAAATTCTATTCATTGTAATTAGGACCATGGTAGACCTCATTCTATTGCTGTGGTTTTTGGTCATTGATAGGTGGCGCATCCCACCTCAGCCTTGGACTTGAGTCACATGACTTGCGGACTTGCATCATGAATGTGATGGGGAGGTTACGTGGAAATCTGGATCATGGTCCATGCCTACTATGAATTATTCATACATTCTGTCATATTCATGTAATGTGTTTATGTAACTCTGTAATGCTGTTCAATCTGTACACATGACATCTATTGCTTCTGTCCATCCGGGGAGAGGGATCCTCCTCTGTTCTCTCCTGAAGGTTTCTTCCCTTTTTTCCCTGTGTAAGGTTTTTTTGGGGAGTTTTTCCTCATGCGAAATGAGTTCCTGGGACAGGGATGTCGTATGTGTACAAATTGTAGAGCCCTCTGAGGCAAATTTGTAATTTGTGATTGTGGGCGTAATCCGTATTTTTTTTGTATGCACTTACAACAATGCGGCTTGGCATAGAGAGAGCAAGAGAAAAAGAGAGAGAGAAAGAGAGAAAGAGAGTAAGATTGAATATAGCGCAACATTTATTACAGCCGTTAATTTTGTAATCGTGTTCTCACTGTTGGTTCATTCTGTCCAAACAACATCTCTTGCATAGCTGTCCGCCTGCATCCTCTTCCTGAGGATTCTGCCATTTCTTCTTTTTTCCACGTTAAAGAGTTTCACCTCATCCAAATGAAGGGTCAAACGTCATAGGGTGTCATATGATGTACAGATTGTAAAGCCCTTTGAGGTAAATTTGTGATATGTGATATTTGGCTATATAAATAGAATTGACTTGACTTCTCAGCAACATCTTCGGACGTAAATCCAATTTACTGGTGAACTGTTCAAAGATTCCCTGGGCTGGTAAAAGTCGAACGATCAGTGTAACCCTCTGAGGCAAATTTGTAATTTGTGATATTGGGCTATATAAAATAAAGTGAATTGAATTGAATTAACCTATTTTATGTTTGCGAGTATGAACTGCACGCTGTTAACGGCGACAATAAAAACTGCGTCGGACTATTTACATTAAGTGCTGGATTTTCCCAGCATGTTTAGTCTCATTTAATGAATGTCCCACAATAAAGCCTGGAAGTCATGCATAATTAAATACTGTACTGTTATCATGGACATGTGACCACCACTATGGTGATAATGATAATCTCATATCACCCAAGCCTACAATACCTTTATATTGGTAATCAACGACATAATGTTCTGTTTGCTCACTGGAAAATCCAGATGATCTGAGGTCTACAAACTTTCTTTTTCATGCCATTTTAATGGGTCAAATACATGCTGAATATAGCACAGTAAACACTGCTTATTGGGAAATGTGCTTTGTCACCGCAAACAGTGACAAAGCTCTTTTTCCAGGTGATGACCTCTGAGTGAGGTGAATGGCATTACCACGGTTTTGCATGAGGCTGCTCATGTTACCGCAGTCTAGAGGAGTGTTCAGTTGTTTTCAATCTGCAACTATGCCAAATTCTACAGACTGTCCCCTTCACTAAGCCCTCGGTAATCTGACACATTGTCCTTATGTATTCTGTACTTTGTCGCCAAGCACATGGAACTTTAACCCAGATCCAAGGTCAAACGTTACAATTACAATTAATAACATCTTGTAGATGTCAATTTATCAGGCTTTCACGCAGGGTGCCACAACAGTGAAATAAACAGACGGATGATTTGGATGGTGCAGAGCTAACTGGAGCCAATACACACTCATCTACAGAGCCCCCACTTGGCCAGGATTAGCATAAAACAAGAGGGCACACTTTGAAGATCCGGTCTCAAAAAGTGATTAGCTGGGATCCAGCCATGTTACCCAACAGGGGACTTATTAGCTATCCCTCTGAGTGTACACAGTGACCACAGAGAGACAGAGGAATAGGGGGGTAGAGAGAGGAGTCATTCATCAGAGATTTGTTTTCACCCTGATTAGGAAACAAGCAGAGTGATGGTGTTAACAACCCACTGACCTTTGTCTCATCGCCCCATTTAATATATGCTTCAGAATGCAACAATCAACCGTGATCCTCTCAAAAGAAAAGGTGGAACAAAGGGATTTGAGGCGATTGGTTTTGATTGATTGCTGTGCTTGTTCCAAGTTGGACCGTGGAATCAATGATTTACCTCTCCAGCTTAGTTTAGGAGCATACAGCATGGGGATTTTTCACTGAGGTGTACCATCCATTCTTTTAAATAGACAAAGTAAACTGTAAACTGTCCATAATGGTCAGTTAATAATACATGTGAAACAAGTCCTCTATGTGAACCTGTCAATTCATCAATCAGCGAAGGAATTGAGGCCTGAAGCTGCGAGGTGACAACCTGTCACCATACGCAATACTGTGTCCTGCTCGTCGATTAGTAAACGACACAACGGAGAAGGTCCTCTGTAGCAGCATTCTTTTTCCATGTTTCGGACAATAACGGATTAGCATGAAAAAAAAGAAAGAAAGAAAGCACATTACATTGATGGAAGAGGTCCGGCCATGAGGGAGGGCAGCAGGAGGCTGTACCATTATGTTGTTGTGTACCTTAAGTAGCAGTAGTAGTTGTAGTCGTAATAAATCGGTGTTAAGTCATATATATTATATACTAAATATTTACACTGTAATTTGTCAACTGTGATGTGTGTTGTTTGTAAAAAAGAAATGTCTAATCATCTCCTAAATTCGAAGGGAAATGTATATTTTCAGACTTGACACAAGACTAAAATATAATTTTTTCAAACCTTAGGATGGATATTTCTGCAGCAGTGACCTGAAAGAGCTCCTTGAACACTGCAAGACAGCTAAACACCACAATGTATGCATACACATACAGCACGGCATTTCCATGAAGAGGCAAGGAGACATACTCCACCCTGACTTTCCTCCCCAGTGTCAGACTGAAGAGGGATTTAGCTGTGGAGGGTGTAGGGGGTGTGGGGGGGAGATTCATACCAACAGGCTCATTACTGCTGTCCCCTCTGTCCTGAGAGACACTATCTAGCGGTTTTCCTGTGATCCTCTTGACCCCGGGGCTACCGCTGCTGGTCATCTCCAGCCCCATCAGGCCACGTGCCCCCCAGCGTCGGCCGCTATGTCCTGTGCATCTCGAAGGGCGGGAGCTAATTGGTCACTTTTTTTTTTTTTTTTTTTTTTTTTTTTCACGCAGTCTTTTGACCGTGCGGAAGTAGGCAGTGTTAGACAAACATGCGGTTTTATTTCTTTCATTATTTCTTTTGGGAAAAATACAAGTGAGTTAGGACAAGGAGTGTACATTTTGGTTTCCGTTGACAAGACCTACAACATTACAAATAAATAACATTTAAAACTAAAAACTGGACATGGCATCAACTTATTGCATGCGTCAAACCTAAACTTGAAGCAACCATAGTGACCACTCGTTGACAGGCAACGGGGTCACTACACGTCAAAAGACTGTGTGCTCCTGCCAGTCTAGCAACACCTGGCCTTAGTTTTTCCCATGATTATATTGGCTTGTCTCAATTGACAGCCGCCACCCTACGTCCCCTAGTGGTGGGAGGTCCAACAAAACACAAGTAAACAAAGTGGCTCTTACAGTTTGTATTATAATTGTATGATGCATGAGAATGAATAATAGTTTATTGTTCAAGAAATTTTGGGGGAACCCGTGACGTTATTTTATTCTGAAGGCAAGATAAGAGGTTTTATTCTGAAGAGGGACTTCCCGTCTTGACCGGAAGCGTGACGTTTGACCCCGTGATCTTTGAAATGGCCTTAAGCCAACCAAAGGTGATGTTTGTTTGACCCAGCGAATTACTAACATTTAAAGGTGTTAAAAGGCGTGACTGAATACTTATACAAGGGATTTGTACTGAGGGAAGCGTTCTCTTTTTACTTTTATTTCGGCTTGAATTGACCAGACTGCTCCCTACTTCACAAGAGAAAGTGATTTAGTCTATGGAAGTCCGTTCAACCGGCCCTCACGATCGTGGACGTATTATTTGGTCTGGTACCTTTTGCCATTAAATATTGTTAATTTTAAACCCATTGAATCCTGACTTTTTCCTTAAGTCCGAGGCGTCCAGTAAACTCATCCTTTTTTATAGACCCCAGCAATACACTCACCAAGTGTGAGGTATTTCGGGTAAACAGTTCTTGAGCTATGCAAAGGACACACCCTCATACATAGACTGACTGAGATTCCTTGCTTCATAGTTGAATGTGACAAACGCCTCTTTTCTCTTTGGATGTGTTTAGGACTGATACAAACGAATACATGTGAGTACACAAGCCTTTTACAACGTGCACATGCACAGTGAATTCCAGCTGAGGCAGAAGGGAAGGTGATCTCACCGAAGACAAGAGAAGAGGAGTGAAATGTGGTGATGCTGCCTCAGGTTAACCACATCCACTTGGACACACACACAAAGAATAGTGTGTGGAGGCTGCAGGTGAGACAATGAGAAACCAGCTCAATCAGACCATGGTGGTGATTGTGACATGTCTCCCTCAAACGAGCTGCTCGAAAGTGAGCCGCAACCCTTCCATTCCCCAGGGAGATTTGTATGAGAATGGATGCTTGACAGCGGCCAGCACCAGCCAGACTTTAGTTCCACTCCTGGGATGGACCTGCCTTTCCATGTCGGTGCAAATGTAATTTTCACTCAGCTAAAGCACCTCAGGTACCCGCTCGCCTCAGATCCCGGATTAAGGTGTGAGAGTTAGAGTCAGAGAGACAGCAACACAGAGACAACGCAATAAATTAAATCGGCGTGAGACGATCTGTAGATGCGCCTTATGCAGATGTGCGTACTGTAGAGATTGCTGTATCATCTGTAATGTGTCCCATTTGACACGAATGCACAGAACATTCACTGCATGTCCTTCATCCACACAATACCTACTCCACCGAGTGGTCAAATGTAATTTCATACAGCCAATATCTTCACCTTCCGATCTCAAGACCTGTGAGCATAGCACCAATATGAAAGTGTCTCATCTAAATTCAATACTAACCCCAGGGAGGTATGTATTGTTATAATATCATAGTATAATACGTTTGGTTGTAGGATCGTCAATGATTAACTGTTAGTCGCTGTTAACAAAACAATTTATCCACTGATAGAGGAACATGTGTTAAAATGTACTGTGATATGGAAAATATGATTACCCCTCATTGTACTGAGCGCTAGCGAACCATGACACAGTTGGAAGTCTTTACTGGAGGTTTATCTAGCTATTAAGAGCCTCATGCTTATACCTTTTCTCAGCAAAATCCGCCCTCCGCAGCATTCAAGCGCTGGGACTGACCAGGCGTCCATGCTGGCTGAGGTACCCATGACCTGGTTGGTTCAGGTTCTATAGCCTGACCAATGGCCTGTCCTGACACTAACAACCTGAGGTCTAACATTAACCAATTGTCGCTACGCAGGGTGGGTCTGGCCAAGAAAAGCAGTGGGATTCATAAAAGTTACGGTGCTTATACGTTATAGGGACACCACCCAGTCGCCAGAATAAAATGTTGGCATTGTTTCTCCAAACCACAGATAAATTAAATGTCGATGTTACAGAACCCAAAATATGTTTCTTACCTCTGTTAAGTTTTAGCCAAAAGTCAAGTTTTGGGATAAAATAAGTACAGCGCTTTTGGTTTTGGGACATGCACACCGGCCTCCTAGATCAAGGTCCCGTGTTTGACCCATCCATCCACACATACCTCCTCCTCCCTACCCGGACTGTGATCAAACATATTTGAATTAAGTTAACAATTAATGTAAACCAGAAGAAAATACGTTCAAAACACAACTTCATTGTATGGGAACATCATTTCTAGGCGACGAGGCGAGTGGATAAGCAGTACTTTCCCAAAAGGTTAAAAAACAAAAGTCCTGAATTCATCTTTGTGACACATGAAGTTGCTCAATGGCCTTCCGAATCCACATTCTTAACATGCTTCTATCTATCTATAATTTTGTAATCGTGTCCTCACTGTAAACTCACTGTTGGTTCATTCTGTCCAAACAACATCTCTTGCATAGCTGTCCGCCTGCATCCTCTTCCTAAGGATTCTGCCATTTCTTCTTTTTTCCACGTTAAAGAGTTTCACCTCATCCAAATGAAGGGTCAAACGTCATAGGGTGTCATATGATGTACAGATTGTAAAGCCCTTTGAGGTAAATTTGTGATATGTGATATTTGGCTATATAAATAGAATTGACTTGACTTCTCAGCAACATTCCCCCTCTTCGGACGTAAATCCAATTTACTGGTGAACTGTTCAAAGATTCCCTTGGCTGGTAAAAGTGGAACGATCAGTGTAACCCTCTGAGGCAAATTTGTAATTTGTGATATTGGGCTATATAAAATAAAGTGAATTGAATTGAATTAACCTATTTTATGTTTGCGAGTATGAACTGCACGCTGTTAACGGCGACAATAAAAAACGGGTCAGACTATTTACATTATTAAGTGCTGGATTTTACCAGCATGTTTAGTCTCATTGAATGAATGTCCCACAATAAAGCCTGGAAGTCATGCAGCGCTATTTGCTATATTAGACATTTTAATCGCCTTGTCATTCATCGCTAAGCAACAAAAAGAAGTCAGACCACTGCAATTGTTTAGTAAAGGTGTAGTGTGTTTTGCTCCAATACCTCATTTATGATAATGTTGTGGTGATGATGGGATCAATTAACTATAGACAAACGTGTCATCTTTTAACTGACGATTGATTGTCAACAAACCCAATAATTGATGAAGGAAATCTCTTAAAGTTTTCATCCCTTGTTAGTTACCTGTTTATGATAGCAGACATCTTAGAAATGGATCAGACAGAGAGCCTGGAATACGATATCTTCATTTTCCACAGTTAATTTTCAATAATGTATTTCATATACCTTTTTTATAATTGACTGACGGTGTCTCTTACTAAGGGGCTGTTGGCCACAATTTCTGCATCATATTATATGTACCGTATAAAATATATTTTGATCAAATTAAATTAAATTACATCATTTATAATTCTAAAGGAAAAAAAAAGTTTAAAAAGGAAATAAAATGGCTTGTAAGATATTTTAGTTTTAGAATGCACCAAGGGAGCAATTGGCAGGAGCTGTCCCCACCTTCCCTCCTCAGAAAGCAGCGGATATTTAAAGGCCTTTTCGCTGCAGTAATTGCGGCAGTTCCCTATCTCCACAGCAGAACAACATTCCACCTTATCTGCATGACCTTCCATAGACAGCCCTCAGTCCCCGGTCCCAGAGCAGGGAAAAGCAAAGGGAGAAAGGGAGGGAGGAGGAGAGAGGAGCACTGGATAACACACCATTGACTCCTCATGCGACCCTAAACACCATCGACCTTTGTTGGATCCCCGTGAGATCTCCAGCCGAGGACTATATCTACAAGACTTCACCTAACGCGTTCTGCCATCTATCTTTCTTTCCTGGAGGCCACAATGTATCACATCTACCTTCTCATTAACAACTAAAGCTCCTTCCAGAGCCGCCTATGCGGGCCACAGTACACTCCAGGGGCTGCAGGACCCAGATACATGCGGCGCACAGCCCAGTGTGTGTGTGTGTAAACAAGCGCTGTCAATCAATCTTCCTGGAGGGGACGAGATTCTTGTTAGTGTTATACCGTGGTGAGATATTTTATCCTCATGGTGTCTCTTTGCTGTGCCAGAGGTTCCTAAGAAAAGCTTGTATACTGGGACCTGATGAGGGGGCAACTATTTCCAGTGTCAGGTCTGGATGTGTGTCGTGACTATTATAATACAAATAATTGTTAGAATCCTTCATATTTTCACAAATATAATATACATTTCTAGTGATAGATGTACGTTTTTATTGTTATTGGAGGCATTCACAGGAAATTATGCATACATGTAATCCAGCGTACCACAGTGTTTCCTGTTCAATATCCGTCCTGCTATTTCACATTAAAAGTGTAAAGGGGTAGTATTTACTGTGAAGGAGTCACAGGAAACAACTCAATGTGTCACTGTGGTGAGCACCGAATTCTCATCTAAAATGCATCTACAAAACAACACAATAGAGATGTTTTTCCCCATTGTTTTCATCAGTGGATTTAAAAAAGAATAAAACATTTTAAGTAAGTAATGGTACGAAGAAGGAGCAGCCGCTGTTTGTTTAGTCTCACTATACGGATTAACCTGTTGCCTATGAATTCTGATTACAGCTATTACATCTATTAAGGCATGTTGATTAGAGTCAAATCAAATCTCGGTTTTAGGTTTTAAACATATTCTTTTCATTTTACACCTGTTGTTCATATTCGAAAACAAACCAAATAGAGAGAAGTCTATAAAATTGGACTATATTCAGTTGAGATGTGGTATTTCCAAGACATAAATAAAAGAGTGTCCCTTATTTGACCCTGTTATACAGGCTAATGCCTTAATTGACCCAAAATAAACAAGGAGAACACCGGTGGTACTCCACCACCGCCTGGTGATGATAACCAAAGTCCTGCGCTTGCAGTGGGAGGAGAGCAGCCTTGAAAATCCCATTCAAATAAGTACTGAATAAGGAAATCTATGAGAAGGCTTGGACTGAATAATAATGAGGGCATTAGGATAAATATAGAACAAAGATACTTTTTGGAGGACAGATTTTCAAAGCCAGGTAAACTGAAAGTCTGCAAGGAGGGGAGAAAAGAGTTATTTGTCATGCTGTTGCTTGACCTGTTTTCACCTGTATGTAACCCTGTTCATTTGCAGTGCTTTGTCACAATTAGTACTGACCCTGCCCGGTTCACCTGCCTCTGTGTGGCTCTTGCATGGGCAGGCGTGTGAGTGTGTGTGTGTGTGTGTGTGTGTATGTGTGTGTGTCTGCTATTATGTTAATTGTCTGTTTACCGGCACGCTGCGACAACAGAACGTAGTGTTTTCCTCCGCTACATTATTCATGGGGTCGAGGAGAAGAGAGGCTCCATGTTTTGGCACTGGCTTGTTTTGTTTAGCGTCCCCCCTGTGACACAAGCTCTAAACCCCGCCCCCCACACCCCTTTCCCCGCACATTCCCTCACAACCCAAAATCTCGCCGGCTCTTCTCCGACGCTGCGAGCGCCAGGAGCTGGAATACAACTTCAGGTGGAACCTGACTTTGTCTTCACGCTCTGTTTACAGGAACACACAATGCTGATTAATGGAGATAATCAGATAACGGCTTTTAATGAATAAATTATGAGCGGCTGTATCGGGAGGATTTTTTTCCTCAGGGGGCAAAGAATATATATAAAATAGAAATTCTCGAGACAAAAAAGCACCCAAATTTAGATTTGAAGATTCTTAAAAAACACTTAATGTTAAGACGTCGTGATAATATTCTTTGAAACAATGTGATGAATGTGGACTTGTGTGAGTTACATCCAGTCTGAGTACATTCACTCCCCAAACCTTTGGCTTTAAATGGTATTCTTATTCATGCTCTCTCGCACATACACTGACATATAATGAATCGCTCTTGAGAGAGGTTCGGCCATTTTCCTCGAGGTCACTAAGGTAAAACAACAGGTGTGAATTCCCTTTTCGTGGCTTTGCCACCATTAGATGCAAACAATGCCGTCGCTCCGGGTCCTGATAAAAATAGAGCGGGAAAGACAAGGGTGAATCGGGGGAACTACACTGTATTCGATGCATGCAATTACGGCGGCATTAACGTTGGCCCATCCGATTCCATATTGTTGAGACAAACGGACGCATCACTCAGGGTAGGTGGGGCTTCCGAATGTCATCACTGGGGGAGACACAGTTGTGCTAGAGAGTGCTAGCCTGCGGCGGCAGCGGGGTATTATGATGGAGTGAGAGACGGAGTAATGGACAGCGGGGAAGCGATACGGGGACGGATCAGAGCCTTGATGTGAGTGGGCGGGTGTGTGTTTGTTTTGGGGATTGTGTGTCGGTGTGTGCGTGACCATGCGTGTGTGTAAAGCTCAGGGGATAAGTGCACATTCAGCGACAAGGGACAGGCCGCATCACCATAAAATGTAATCTATTAAAGCTTATCCCAGACAAGATCGCTACATCTAAATTCATCTCAGTCTGTCAGGCTCTGTTCTGTTCCCGATGCTGCGGTGCCATAATGGGATGTGACAGTACATGTCCTGAGGAATGAGGAAATAAGAGACCTCCGTGTCAGATAGCCGTGTCATTTTCAAACCGCAGCTTGCCCCATGAAGACACAGAGCAGCTGGGGAAACACACCAAACAATGAGCACCAAATGAAAACATACCGGTACATACAGCCCGGCATATAGCAATATCAGAGGATCATTGTTGTACAAAATGCTTTGTTCCTAAGCTAGCTAGAAATGCTAACGCTTGTAGCTTAAGTTAAAGTGGCAAACACATTTGGTTAATCCATTCCAAACACTACTTCTGCCTAATGTGTTTTTGCTTTTGGAAAGGCTTCAAAAAGAAGACACCGCCCTCCTAATATAGCCCCATTCAAAGTAGCGGAAGCTACTATTCAGTGCCCGTGCAGCATTTTATGGCTCGGGTCTAGACTAGCTTCCAGTCGACATTTTAACTTGACTCGAACCGGCGACCCACCGGTTCCCAAAACAAGTCCTTCTACCCTGCCTATCACCCTCTTTCAATGCATCCCACTCCGTCGGGCTGCCATGCAAGCGTGGTTGCCTTGAAACAATGCACCAATCATTGCGCAGGGGAGCGTGGGCTCGAGCCCCTCCTCCCCCACAAACCCCCTCTCCTGCTGGAGTCCGGTGGGATTGGCTGCCGCCTCATGCTCCAGGCTTTCCAGACAGTGGCCAGATCCTCGGACCACTGAGCTCTAATGATTACCCGCTGCCACTGAAGCAGAGCCAGGGACGCACAGGCACGAGGGAAAATAAACCGGAGTGCTTACAGGGACGACTCACAATATCTGTATTTTTCAGAAGTGTGTTGAAGGCTATCTTTCCGTTATCCACAATAATCATCCTATTCACATTCAATCATAGAAGGTATTCATGTCCTTAACAGAGTGTGTTCTGTGTTGAGGTATTGCTAGTCCGCAGGTGTACACAGGTTATTGTGCAGGATGACTCGAGTGGTGGACTATTTTATTCTCATGTTGCACAAACAGCATCATGGGATATGCGGTGGGAATGAAAACTAGAGCTTTAAAAAAAAAAAATGCATTCTCTCTCTCTCTCCTTCATCCATGCTTTATTTATGTTTACCTCTGTCTCGATCTCTCGCCCCATCTCTTCCTCTCAGTCCTCCACATTTATAATTACCTTCACCTTTTCTCTGAATTCCGGTGTCTTCACTCTATACGGCATCATCCACCCCATTCCCCCTCTGCCCCCCCGATGGACTCTCCTTCCTCCCTGCCATGGCTCTTCTTCCCTCCACCTCTCTGTCACCTGCTTTTTGTCTAAGTAAGGGAAGGCTTTTAGTCCCTTATCAAACTCTCATGAATTATAAACGTCCGCTGTCCAATGGACCTGGTGAGGTACTCATCTCAGTGTCTGCCTGCCTCTCTGTTGGAGCAGCGCAGAGAGGAGAGCTACTGCAATCCAGTCAGAAACACCTTGTTCTGCGAACCTACCGGATGAATTATTGAAGCCATTGTGACCTCCTAGCCGCCCCAAACGTGTGTGTATGTGTGACGCACACAGATTACCCATCCAACGGCAAAACCACAACACACCACAAGTGCTGTCATAAGAGAAACATAAGAGAAACAAAAGTACAGCCTGCAGGAGGTTTGTCCTTAAATTAGAGGATTGGCGGTTCGATGTGACCCCAAAATTGCTCCTGTAGCTGTGCCTACAGTGTATGAATGTGTGTGTGAATGTTAGTTAGTCCTGATGGGCAGGTGGCTTCTCCCATCAGTGTGTGAATGGGTGAATGATGTCATGTAATGTTAAAGCGCTTTGAGTAGTCGGAAGACTAGAAAAGCACTATACAGGTCCATTTACTATTTGCCATTACTCCAGGTCAGACTTCTGACTCGACCGGCATCAAAAGTCTGTGATTTTCACTCTGCGAGCACGATGTCTTCGTTGCATAATTATGCGAATTATTTTTCAACTGGGGAACCTGCTCTAATTGTTGCATTTGTCATGTAATTTTTAACCAATAAAATAATTATTAGCGCAGTTATTAGCGCAGAGTGATGACAGCATTTCATTATTACATAGTCCCCACACAACATACTATAAGCAAACAGTATGTTCTATGTATTGAGTTTAATATTAAACAGTTTTTAGGCCAGGCTTCTAAGGCTGAAACCAAAATACATGGAAATCCCTCCTCTTTTTCCAAGACATTTCACTCCCAGACAACCCTAAAGGAAGTCAGGAACTCTCGTGCACTGCTTTGGCTCAAACTGAAATATCCCAACAACAATCGGATGGATTGCCATGAAAGTTGGGACACATAATTGCTAGTTTATTTGGTGATCCCCTGACTTTTCGTCTTGGGCCACAAGCAGGTTGAACACTTTTTATAAAGAGTGAAATGCTATGACAACTGTTGGAGAGATTTCCATGATATTTGACACAGACTGTATGTACAGGTAGATTTGTTCTCAATTCGGTGATCCGTTGGCTTTTCATCGGGTACCACCATAGAGTCCAAATTTGAGTTTGTCCAATAACTGACAAACCCCAAACCTCAGATGTATCTTGTACTGTTTAATGTTAGCAAATGTTAACACGATAACTAACAGTTGAGTTGGTGTCCATGGTCCTGACCTTTAAAACTTCAGCATGCTTAGTGCATGTTTTCATGCTGACATTAGCATTTAACTCAAAGCACTGTTGTGCCGAGGAAACGTGATCTCGCCGCGACTCATCATATTTTGCCGTTTGAGCGGAAGCCTTTTTGGTCGGATCTTGGCGCTGAAGGTCTGCGGGTGGTTAACGTTGTAAGTTAGCGTTAGAAAAACATCATGGTTTGGCCTAAAAGACGTCTTGTGACAGAACGTTGTTAGTAAAAATCACTTTTGGTTTCACATGGGATCCCTGAATAAAGGTCCTGTGTTTGTTTAATCCATCCATCTGTCGCCCTGAGAGGACTTCTCCCTCCTAATGCTACATCCATGTCTAGTGTCTCATACACAGTACACAGATGGGTGAGATTCCAACTCCAATGAGTTGGAATCTCATACAGAAGTTTCAGGCCTTGTGCGATGGCATTGAGCATAAAGTATTGTGTCATCTGCATGCACACGAGTCCTTGAGCCCAAGACAAGCAGCTCCATAGTGTCCTGGCTGGAGGTCAAGAGCCTTTAAACTTCACAAAGACGAATAGATGCCCGAGGTTAAATAGCCTACTTGAATCTTTTGTTTTGTGTTGTTTGTCACCACAGTTTGACCAAGTTTTTTTCAGCCATGCGTGTTTCTTCCACTATATTTTGTGGGACAACTATATGTATCAGATTAAAGCACATTTAGTGTGCACACTGCCTTTTTTTAGGAATCCTTCATTTTGTCCCTCTGCTGTTAGAAGCACAATACATGTTATACAGTACATGTGCATAATACAAGGTTGCAAATGAGCTTTGCTGCTTTACAGCACAATGTGGCTGGGAGGGCTACCGTTGTAGACAACGACATCAGCCAATGGATTTGTTTTAGAACGAAATTACACCTCGAGGAATTTTTTAGCCAATTCCAATATGTTTTAGTGACTTAATAAATCTTAATTTTTCTACTTTAAGGCCAACGCAAAAAGGTAACGGTATTTCCCAACCAGATAGCGGCAGAACAATATGGCTGGAGGCAGCGTGAATGCAAAGTAAGCCAGCTAACGAGATGAGCCAAGCTGCTGGCAAGCACATACAGATGATCCCTCGTCTTAGGATTCGAGTCGGGCGCCGTGCATAGAAAGAGTTGAGAGCTCTAGTGTGGATTATCGGGGCTGGGAGTTGCTTATGCTCTTCAGGAGAACACAGAGCAGTGCCGCACTGGATTACACAGCTGGGGAAAAGGTTACACACTTCAATGTGCCTGAGAGAGGGGGGGGGGGGGCGGTGAACAGCGAGAACAAGCTTCACAGCAGCAGAGATAATTAGAGGCGTCTACCTGTCCTCTCTCTGACAGTACAGGGAGACAGGTGTTCCCGTGTCGACTGGATGGGAATATTGTTGGAACCCGAGCTCTGTTTACTTGGACAGATGACGTCCCGCTTTGTATGTGCAGCGTCTCTCCACTCGTGTCAGCGAGACACACCGTGCATTTATCGTAATTTGGTAATTAGTGTGCGTCAGACTCTGGCTTTAATTAGCAGCGAGAAAGAAGGTAATCACCGCGGCCTGTTGCTCGACACCGAATGTGATCTGGATTGTTACCAGGCATTGTAGAACAGACGGCGTTGCAATTGTACTCCTAATGAACATGGGCTGTGCAGTAATACCATACCTGATGTAAAAGATGTGGTCAAGCCAACATGAGTGTGACATAAGTGTGACATGATTCGAGACGTAAAAAGTCCGGTCTTAAGCATGCGAAAAGAAGATTAAACACTGATCGATAGGATATTTAGGAATAGAGCGCATTCATCTGTATTTTTCAAATTGTCAACTTCCCCCATGAAAAGAGTAAAACCAGTAGGTATTGCATGTGTATCAAAGTCTCATATATCCTCTGCCTCTGTGCTGCTGAGCTCCATTGTTGTCGAGGAACTATTAAAAACACATCAGTGAGCCACACTGTTGCGCCGGGTGACATGTTCCTTCATTATCGTGAAAACACAGACACCCAGTTCATTACGGAGTCAATCCCACATCCTGCTGTTGTAAATGTGTGCTGGCAAGCCAGATCTGCAGCTGAACATATTCCCAGACAAACAGCATTTACTACTGCGGTGGACGTTTGTGCCAAGTGTGAGGAAACTTGCCCGAGGCGTTCCCGAAGTAACGTGTCCAGGAGAATGGAACAGGCGTGAAGCCACAATGACCTTCGACCCCTTCCAAATCAATATATGGGTCGGACAACCCGAAAACAAAACACCTCCGGTCATGACTGTTGCTGGCGCAGAGGCATAAAAATCACCATCTTTTATCATTTCAATAAATGGGAGCTCAACAAAAATGTGACTAGGACACACTGCATCGGATAACTAAATGTAAATAAATGCCAACGGATCCAAACCCTCTAAAACATTTAGTTTTAAACACAAAGGGAGTTTTCTCTCAGCATTTAATAGTTTTCTTTTTGGCCTTAAGAAAACACACAATTAATAATAATATGCGCAAGCTGCCCCCTGCAATGAACTCGACGACGTCAACCACAGCATTTCCACTCCGGTTTAGAGCAACTTTTGAGGCAGATGGATCAGAGTACAGTTTCCTTGTGTCCTCTGCGGCTGCAGTCGTATGCACCGGTTCTGATAAGGCATTAACATTCTGGGCCTGTGGAGCGGGATCAGTCTCCTCATTGTAATTACTGCGGCCCGCTCCTGCTCCATATCTGCTGCAGGTAGCAGCTACTACACTGAACAGAGTCAACACGCTGGCCGTTTCAATCCAGATATCACCAGAATCAGAGGGAATCTGGATCCGAATGCATACAGACTTGCAAGGCGCATGAGAAACAAAGACGTCACGCGCTAATACGGAGACATGCTGCTGAACGTACGCGTTTTGTCATGTGTTTACCAAAACGTACTGATCACTGAATCTTCTGGACAAAGCCTGAAAAACAGACGGTGGAAGTAAAGCAGAAGCTCTATGCGAGTGTGAATGAGGACGGAGGACGTCCCGCCGTCATGACACAGAACAATGCATGCGTCATGGATCCCTCTCTTTGAACAGGTGAGAGTAGGATTCCAAGACAATTTAAAGAATGGTGTCACCTGCCACAGAGCCCAGTAGATTTATGACACTCATAACCACAAGCGTGGATGTAGTCGTTGTAACGTCACGCATTGGTTTGTGGACAGCGGTTTGGAAGCCTCGAGCTAGGCATTTTGGCTGTCGCCATCTTGTTTTTGTAACCATTGAACAGAGGTTACCATATTTTGACTGCATAGGTGTGACGTTGAAATGACAAATGCCTGTCAATCACAAGGTAGCCCCGCCCTAAAGCATAAAGTACTTTATCGTCTATTTTAATCCATACGAGACCATGATTTACTAATATACAGGCTATATTTAAGAAGACTTAAACTAGTCATTGAGAGCATAAACTCATGTTTACAATGCATACTGAGGGAATAAATCAAGTGAGAGGTAGAGTTATTTTCTCATAGACTTCTATGCAACCAGCCTTCTTTTTGCAGAGGAGTCGCCGCCTGATGGCCGTTAGAAAGATTGCAACTTTAAGGCATTTTCTCATTGGCTTCACTTTCCATAACTGGAGTTTGCCGCCTGGGCATGACCTGATAACCACACTGCATGGAAGGTCAACTGGGCTTCAAAAGGAATGCTCACCCACTTTTTGGCACTTTGACTTTGTGTGTATTCAGAATTGACATACTCCATTGGTTCTGATGCAGGATGTTACATAATTTAGGGCTATATTTTATATCAGGGCGGAAGGTAACTCTGATCTCCTCAGAATTTTCTCAGCTTCTCCAGGCTGCTCTCGTGTCGACGTACAACGGGTTTGGAAACGTTATGTGTGTGTGCTCCTTTCATACCGAGATGGATTGGGGGTATGAGCATTGTCAGCAAACCAAAATGTAAAAATCAGGAAACGGACTTCAATTTCTCCCTGTTGTCAGTGTGAACACAACCACAGCATCTGGGGGAAAAAAAACGTGAGAGGATTTGTCAACGCATATGGACGGGAAGATGACACGATGGGCCACAATAAAGATTTTAATTCACCCTGCTCCTATTTTCCTCACATCACTTTTGGCAGTACTATGCTTGTCACCAGATCACACACACTGTATATTGCTTATAGAAACTGGGAGACTATTTTTTGTTCAGCAGATGGGATTAAATCACAGCTGAGCTTTTGAATGCATGCTAAAATTACATATCTTTTCCTGGAAAAATCCAGTGTGTTTGGGCTGCTTTCGTCTCCACACTGAAGACAGATCACACTAGAATATGCTTGGGCCACTTTAGCCCTCAAAACAAAACACTCATTGGTCTAAATTAACCAAATCAAACATTTACGTTTTGGACCATACGGTACTGGACATATATTTGGTGCGGTCGGTTAAAAAAAACTTCTTAATGGGCCAACGATTACATTCAAAACCATGACTACGACATGGGTGAAAGGATGTGTGTGTTTGTAGCCACTCTTCCTGAATGAGAGAGACACACACACACACGTTTCGTTCAGAAATAAGCAGCTTATATTGTTTCGCTAAATCCAGAATTATGGACACTCCGTGGGAGGACTCCTAACTGCCATGCCAAGTTTACAGCTTTGCACAGTGCTGTAACAGATACAGTAGGGGGGGAAACTAACGTTTCCACATGAGGAATAACAATAATTAGAGAGAAATATAACCAGAGAAACAGTGAGAGATATCCCACTGTTGAGAGGAACACAGTTTTACTGTAATTATAACTCGTGAAAGCCGGTGCTCTTGCAGCAGATTCCATCTGAGCAAACACGGGCGGTGCAGTAAAACCCAAATCTCGTTGATCTACGAATTTCTAATTGAGGGAACGGCAGAACCTCCGCAGATGGTGTAACGTGCAAACACACTGCGGAGCAATTAGAAAAAGTATCTTTTATTTTTTCCCCTTTCCTTTTCGAGGGTGTTAGAGGAGACTGTTTACTTAAAACATCGAGTTGATAAAAGAGGGGGAGAGAGGAGTCAGAGGAAAGAGAGAAAGAGCAGGAGAAGGATGAGAAGGAGGAGGAAGAGCAAATTACCTGAGAAACAACAGATGTGCTTTTCTCAAATATGTGTGTGAACGTTTTTTTATTTACTATTTTTGTATTTCAAAATATATATATATATATATATATATATATATAATCAAAAAGACAAGGATGTTTGCTCCCCATTTACGCCTTTGCAAAACTGTCACAGCCGCTTTTACCTTCTGTCTAAAAGAGCAGGTGCAACATGTGTTCCCCACATGTCAGCACGGTTCACAGCGACGTGAGGGAAGAGTTCAACGTCGAGCAGCAAGCAACGCAAGACCCTCGCTGGAGCTGATGTCGTCAAAACATTTAGGAGAAATGACCGTTTGGACATGGATTATTCATTCAACCCGCGTTACCTTGAATTCTTGAAGAAAACTGCACCTTTCTCACACGCCTCCATGGCGAAAATGATGGGTTAAAAAAAGGGTACATTTTTCGATTAATTGAATGAAATTGGGCCCATGTGCTCTCGACTTCCCAAACATCTGCCCTAAAAGCTTGCTACTTTAAAAACACGTCTGCTCGCTCTAGCAGCCACTGTTTTAAATAGTGGGGTTTTAGCAAAAGATGCATGTGTTTAGGAAGTAGTGAGCGTATGACTGAATGATTGAGACTCTTGTGTGAGAGTTTGTCGTTGATGATGGTGATCTGAAAAATGGCAAGATTTCTAAACCAAAAATATGTTTCATAAACACATTTTATATCATCCTCCTATCTATGGGGTCAGATCAGTCTCAATAATTGCAAATGCACACAGAGACTCACAAATGCAAACACAAAGATTCACAAATGCGCACAGAACAATTTACAAATATGTTTGATTTACAAATGCACACAGGAGGATTTACAAATAAATTAGACTCACAAATTCACAAATACCTTCCAATGCACACATAAATAAATTACGATTTATATAAATGTAAAAAGAAAAATTACAAATATATTTCTGCATTTCTATGTGGATTCTTCTATTTGTTTGTGGATTTGTATGTATTTATTTGTGGATCGCACTGCATTTCTTTGTGGATTGCTCCACATGTGTATGTGGGATTTTTGGGACTCCCCTGCCATTTTCAACATAGACCTATCTGTAGCCAATCAGATGTCACCCTCATTTTCAGCACATAAGCGCATCTCCCCCTCCCCTCCCCACGAGGCTACCAGCATTACAGTTGCGCAATTTGGCTGTATGGGTTGTAAGAAGTCGGACAATCTCATGTTGCATTAACTAGAAGAACGCTTGCTACGACAAAATACATACAAAGGCACAAAAAGGATCCATTGCCGGTATCATTGGACGAACCCAACTGCACTCTACACAATGTGCTCAGACCGAATGCAAAAACGTCCCCATTCAACGTATCCTGTGGTTTACAGAAACTTATGATGCCTGCATTTTTCCTGACTGGTCATTGATGTACAAATCAAACAATTAATTACAAAATGTTCAATTGGTGAAGTATTCCATTCAGACCTAGTTTCAAAAGCAAGGAAGGGAGTAGCCAAAAAAAAATAAAAAATTACTTCTCAACTTTTATTTCATTTGAGAAACAGAAACTTTTCTGATCTACATATGGGCTTTGGATGCTGTCTGTCATTCCAACAGCTGTTCAACGTCAGTGTGCAGTGATGCTGAGGGATTACCAGAATGCCTCTCAACATCTTACCATAGCCTTCTGTAGGAGATGAAGGAGGGCAGAAGGAGAGAGAAAAAAGGCTGATACAAGTGGGAGTCAATGGATCTGTGATTTGTAGACCAGAAGCAAAAAGGTGGAAGATGGAGCAGGACAGTACAGATTAAGTAACGCACGGGAGGCAATACTCAGCCAGTTCGCTCAGCAGTTGCTGCTTTAAGCCACATGAAAAAAGCCGGAGAAGGGGGAGGAGGGAGAGGACGAGGGATTGAGAGGAATGATGAAAACGGGTGCGTTAGGTTTCGTGTGCTTTGCACTATTAGGATGGTGGTTCATCAAATAGTATATATATTTAGCAGAGTAATATTTATGTAATGTTGGAGACAGCTATCTAATGCATTGAAGTTTTTTGTTCTTTACAGTCCCAGTAAATTCATTAATCTCTTCTTATATGCCAAATATATGTTCACGAAAAAAATCTATATTCGGGCTTTTACAAGAAAATCCCCATTGAATCAAATTAAATAGTTTCAAATGTTTGATGAGTCATCCTGCAGGGAAGTAAAAAGAAGAAGAAAAAAAAAGAATCATCCAGTCAAAAAAGACTTTAGGGCGAGCAATATATGAAGGAGATAGGAAGAGATGTGTTCGGATTTAAGTCGAAAAAAAATCTTTGTCTTATAATGATTATACGAAACGACCACCGGCATTTTTTTGACGGTGGATGAGCGAGAAGGGATCTCAGGCCAACCCCAACCCTGTGACACAAAGTTCCTCTTTCATCTCTCCCTCGTCCTTCTCCTGATATTACAACAATCAAGGAAGTCTAAACTATTAGCGGCCTAATGAAATGCGTGGGATTTGACTTAAATCCCTCTTTTTCAATTCAGTTTATTTTGTATAGCCCAATATCACAAATTACAAATTTGCCTCAGAGGGCTTTACAATCTGTACACATACGACATCCCTGTCCCAGGACCTCACATCGAAAAACTCCCCAAAAATAACCTTTCACAGGGACTGTACACCGCTTAAATATTCCGTATGACTGCGAAATACGCCACGGTGAAGAAGCTAAAGACGTTCCGACTTCCCTTTCACTGGGAGCGCAACATTTGAACCTTGTGTGAAAGACTTTAACTAACATTCAGCATTGAAAAAGGATTCTTTCTTTTATGCGTGTGTCTGAGAGATAATGAGACAGTGGAAAAAGGGCAAGAGATCACACGAGTGTGGGAATATGAAATGCTGGAGGGGTTATTGGTGTCTAGATTGGAAAATGCCAATGCAGAAACATGCTCCTTTATTACTGGAGCGAGTGGGTCACGTAAGTGGCAATAGGAAGGCAGGGGGATGATGAATGCCATCTGACTGTAGTGGAGCAGGAAGTCCAACTCACGACGAGGCCATAATGACCCGGTGTCATGTCAAACTGGAAGCACAGTTAACTGCCTTTGGAGATGAAATGTCAGCATGACAAACCCATTTAGACTGCTGGAATCGGAAGAGATACAATATTCAGACTTTTACTATTCATCCAGATAAAGTGTGCTTAGCGCACATGGGATTTTCTTTCAGCGAAGTCTGGGCTCAAATTCGGAGGGAACCATGACCAGCTGGCAGGGGCCCAATGCAACAGGCTTCAAATTATGGCCTGGTCTTCTAGTGCTGGCATCATTTGCTATTTGGGGAGGAAAGATGTTGCTCACTCGCTCTCGGAGTTGCACTGGGACATGAACCATATTGCTACTGTTGGCAGAAAAAAATTATAACTTCAAGCGAATCAACAGCCACTTTGCAGGAAAAGAGCATTGTTCTCAGCGCGAAAGAAAACAATAAAATTTCACTCCGATTTGTAGATGTTAGGTTTACCCATAGATAACCATGGAATCCCACGAGTGAAGTACATAGAACATAAAACGGCCGAGATTCAATTCAATTCAGTTTATTTTGTATAGCCCAATATCACAGATTACAAATTTACCTCAGAGGGCTTTACAATCTGTACACATACGACATCCCTGTCCCAGGACCTCACATCGAATCAGGAAAAACTCCATCTCTCTCCCCGGATGGACAGATGCAATAGATGTCATGTGTACAGAATGAACAGCATTACAGAGTTACATAAACACATTACATGAATATGACAATGTATGAATGGACCTCCACAATCCATGAAACAGAAGGAGGTAGAGAGGAGGGGGGGCGGGGCACATCAGCAGGGGCCATGGCAGGAGGCTGGCTCACCAGGCAGGAGGCATCAGACACAGCCAGGTCCTATGAGACGTGAAGTCACAAAGACTCCGGGGAGGAAGCAGAGTTAGTAAGGTGCAATGGAGAGATGTAAATTCATCTATAAGTAGAGAGAGAAGATGAGATGGGCCACATGAACAGAATTCTCCATCACGTGTCGTTTTTTACAACAGTCAGAGATGTGCCTGCTTGTGTACCGGCTTTCCAGAAGTCGTGGTGGAAACACGACGGTGGCGAATACACAACGGTGGCAAATACACAACGGTGGCAAATACACAACGGTGGCAAATACACAACGGTGGCGAATACACAACGGTGGCGAATACAGACGACACCATCCATCCCCATCCTTAGTGACACTTTCAGGGGGCACCGTGAAGGCAACACAGCGCTCCGGCCTTCATTAGCGGTTTAATGAGACATGAGGGACCGTTTTTTTACCCCGTCAAACAGAGGCACAGCTGTCACAGCAGGACCAGGGAACCGGGCTTCTTGTCTGGTTAACTCCAGCCACTGTTCAGTCAAATAGAGAGTAAATATCATGTGACTGACGGATCAGCTTCAGCTATGGGGTGTTTTTTTGCACCCCGTCGATGGTAATGCAGAGATGTTAGCATGTTGGTGGGTGGTGTTGGCGGCTTCAGAGAGCCCTGTTCGGAGGACTAAAGCCAGTATATGTTGGTTCTTTCACAGCTGTAACACTGGGGGTGTAGCAATGTATATACTGAAGAAAATAGAATTATAATGATATGAACATGATATTATCGTGTAAATAATCAAGGGCCTTCAATCTATTTATATGCACAGTTATAGTTCCAGGCTCTATCCACCTTCCTGGACTATTTTGAATGGGAATTTGAATTCATTAGCCGTGATAATAATGTACGATGTTGTGACAGCCCAAATTAAACACCTACAAATACATGCTGAACATGTGAAAACACAAATTGGTGTTTCTTGGGTTGGAATAAACTGAAGGAGCTAGTGACGTAAATTCATTGCATTTTTGCACCTGTAGTGCATGTATGATTATCATAAAAATAGCATTTACCATTATATTTTTGGCTACCATAGCTACTGCATGAAAAAAAAAACACATCCATGATCACAATATCACTATATCATGACATCTTGCCCCCTTTCAGTGGAGTTGAATATTTTGAAACATTGTGTGGCGAATGCAGCGTGTCCATACGCACAAAATCCTGGCCTTCTGATTCAAAACAACACTCACTTCCCTATCTTGCATATTTCATAAGCTATTAGCTACAAAAACAGACTGTGTCTCTACTCTTTTATAACCAGTTTTTCAGTCACAGAATTGTCATATATTCTTCAGAAACTTTCATGACAACTGGATACACAAAAAAAATAATAATAATAAATAATATAAAAACCTAAATGCATAGGATATGTTTGGCACTTTGTCTGCCATGTGAACCAATCACTTCAAGCCTTCTGACTTTGAATGGACTTCTCTGGCCTGTGAAATCAGAGCCTAAATTTATCTCCACTGACGTTTTTTCAAATTAGAAGCTATTTTTAAAAGAGACTTCTCTGCTCATTCAAGGATGCTGTTGCGAGTGATGCAGGTTTGCAGTGAGGCTACAGGCAGGAGAAAATCTTTACCATATTCTCTTTGACACAATTACAGAAGATACTATTAAGATGCAGATGCAATGTATAAATGAAAATGACCTATTTTTCAAAGGATTATTCTTCCTGAAGCGGTGGGCAGGCAGAAGCTGTCATTTTTCTACAGTCAGCTGTCAGGGACGAGGTTGGCTGAGAATGCGGCTCAGCTCGCCGGATAAGTCTGTCGCACAGCACACAGAAAACGAGATTCTTGGCTAAATGTATGAAAGCAAAAAACACAGCCATTGATGAGCAAATGTCTCCTCATCAGAGCGCCGCAGAGTGAGAAGGAACATGTAGAGCACACGGTTAACAGCTGCTTGATTCAACTACATCGTTTGATCAAATAAACCGGAGGAATGGGGCGAGAAAAGAAAGTGAAGGTGTCATTGGGTTCTAATAAAACCCTTTTTTGTCAAAAGAGTCAGAAGTGACCTCCCTGGGTCGATTTTTCATAAAAAGATGGGATGAGACAAATTATTCAGTTGGGGACAACTTGTCCTGCACACTCCTCTAATTCCACGCAGGAAGTTGCTCCTCGTCTTGCTCTCCCTTTGCTCCCTGCTTAGTGTCTCCATCTCGCTCTCTATTTCCTGGATACACCTGTACGTCTCTAGTCCTTCATATGTCACCTTTTGCCGTGTTACATTCTTTCTCGTTGTTTTTTTCTATTTCAGTTCTCTTTTTGTCTGCTAGCCCTCCTCCTCCTCCTCTCAACTGCCTTCCTCTCTTATGTGTTTAGCATTCAAGGCCTCTCACTGCTGCATCACAGGCCTGTTTGTTTCACCGAGCTGCAAAGGGAAGAAGAAAAAAAAGAAGACAAAAAAAAGTAAAGATTTATATGCGCCTTCTTTCTGTGGAACGTAATGCATCTGCATGGATGTGCCGCCACGAGCATACGAACCCTTGATATTCACATCTTCGCCTGTGCACGCAACCGCAACACGACACCAGCTTGCATACATGCATATTTTCACCTTGGAAGATGCACGCGGAGCATGCTTGCATGCTCTGAGATTCAAATATCCACCCACATGCACAATGCACCCACTCATCATTATGAAGCACAACATGAACTAATAAAACTGAAACACCCATCCAACATTAACGCCCACTGCCATTTGACTCTGACACCTCACTGCGGTTTGACACCCATACTATTAACCTTCGGCCGTCTGCACGTCAAATATGGAGGGAGGATTTCCTCCATCCATGACCCCTCTGCACGGAGACGCAGGGTTAACAAGCTAATAAAGAGTCCTTGCACTGCTCGTGTTGGAGTTAAGTACTCTAAATCCTCTATAGCTTATTAGAGGGGCTGTACACAACGCATTCCCTAACATATTCCAATTAGAGGCAAATTATCAAGATTCTACGCATTTGTAAAGGCGCCACGTTTACTGTATCGGGATAAACTGGGTCATGTTTGGTTGTCTTAGATGCCGGTGCTGACAAAGAGGATCTACTGTGCGGCAGCCGGCGGCTCAGTTTTGCTGCAACAGTGTCCCCTGATATAGTTTCTTAACCTGGAGGGCGGCTGACACGCACACACATCCTAATACATCCTCACACCCACATATACAACCCTCCCACGCCCCTCCTCCTTTAAATTTTTTTTTTTAAACAACACACACATATGCAGAGCTGGGTGGTTGTAATTAAAAAGCGGCGGAGCTCTGTGGAGCAGAGAGAGAGGCTATCTGAGGAGAGAGGAGGGGGACACAACACCAGTTCATCCTAAAGGCTTCCACTAATTACCTGTCAATGACAAGGAATGGGGAGATCTAAAGTGGTAAATATTGTCCCAAACTGTCATCATCAATGAACCATACACTCTGAAATTTACTTCAAGGATAATGCCCCCTGACTTGGGAATGGGAAGAGACGCCATATGTTTGTGTAATTTAGCCATAATTGGTTCCAAATCTGTTCCAAACAAAGTGACACTGTGCTATTAAGCAGTGTGATACCGACTAAAATGGTCAGCCGCCAGACACGCAGTAATCGGACAAGATGCTGAGAAGGTTTTGGAGGCAAGACAGACACCGGATCTGTCGACGTGTATAAATGTAGGTTTAAAATATGTTTATTGAGTTCATAACAGCCGGCTGACATGTCAGGACTCACCCCGAGACTGATGGGTCATGAGATGACAGAAAAGGAAAGCTAACAATTTTGACATTTTTCCTTCCCTTTGCGTGAAACAAATACTTGCCAAGTCTCATATTTAATAATTGTTATGGATGATGTGGAGGCCTCGGATCTTGTGGCCCACATAATCTATTTTAATCAGGGAATGTACAACTTGAAGGGTATTACCTTGCCCATACGATGGTCACTTGGCCACGTTGGAGTCAAGACCATCTACACTGAGTCCAAGTCAAGACCATGACTAGAGCCTATTGAGACCAAGACTCTAAGGGTTTAAGTCCAAGTCAAGAACAAGACCAGAGTGTATCGAGATCAAGACAAGAACAAGACTTTGACGGTGTGAGACCAAGTCAAGACCAAGACCAGAGGGTATCAAGACCAAAACAAGACTTAGACTTTGATTGTTTGTCAAGATCAAGATCAAGACGGGCTTGTTTTGAGAAAGAGACAAGACCAAGACTTTGAGACCAGTTCAAGACTAAGACCAGAGTGTATCGAGACTAAGAATAGAGTGTATTGAGACAGAGACTGAGACTTTGAAGGGTTGAAACCAATCAAGACTCTTCCTTCACCTCCTTTAATGCCATATATACTGTACATGTGTGTCTAACATAAGATTATCTCTCTCCTCATATGTATATTTATAACATGAAATATAGTTCCTGTACCTTAGAATCCCTGAAAAGTGTATTGGTTGGGGATCAATGCATAAGAATATTTTGAATACTCAAATAAAACCCATCCAATTGCCCCAAAAATACCTTGTGAAAGCTGTCAATCACCTGAATATACACAACCTAGCGTTAAACACATCATCTAACCTGACCTTTTTCAGCTCAAGCACAAAAGAAAGCATTTTTTTATTTGTGCCAAATATAGGTTCATCAAATTCTTGCAGAAAGTGCAGCTCAAAGTTAAGTTTATACTGTATGTGGAGACAGAGAACGCATAGGGTTTTTGATGGGGACTTTTTTGGGAACGTTCAATAAGCAAAGCATTCACTATGTCAGATTTTCCCCTACCAATTAGGTTTTAAGCAGACCTTTGAAAGAGTGTGTGCTAGATATGAATCTGAGATTGAATGCCTCAGTGACTGTCAGGAAAATGTGTGCTCATTTACATATACTACATTTGTACAATGTTGTAATATTAATATGTGGGTGAGATACTCCATACACAGAGATGTTGGATGTGAAAATGTCAAGCAACCTAGTTAAATAGAAGGAAAAAAAACAGTATTTGAATATGTTGGTTATAATTCAGGCAGGATTAGAGCATGTCTTGTCTTATTCGGATAAATACATAGCAAACAGATAATGATTGAACAGTAAAATGACACCATTTGGCTTATCTATACACAGAAAATCATGCCACTTGTTTTTTTGTCATCAGCAAAACTCAATAAGAGAATATGCAAGGTGGATAGACAAGTCTCCTTTTCATTGGTTAATGTGTGCCCTTCATACAGACACACACTGTGTTTCTCCTTAAGGATGAATTTACATCTCTCCATTGCACCTTACTAATTATGTAATTTGTGATATTGGGCTATATAAAATAAACTGAATTGAATTGAACACAGGATTTTATGTTTTTTAGCCCGTTAGCGACTTGGCTCTCGGGTGATAATGTCAATTGGTTTGCCTAATTTGGTGCAAAATGAAATATTGCAATAACTCCAGAACAGGTCCAGATGTTCATCCTTATGACAGTCAATCCTTACAATTTTAGTGATTCACAGACTGTTTATTAATTGGATCGGCACAAACGTTTGTACAGACATTCTTGGTGCTTCATGGTAACTTTGGTGAACTCCAGGTGAACTGACTTTCATTGTGATTCATTTGCACCTAAAATTATTTTTTTACACTTTATTTGACATAAATATCTTTATGCAGAACATGTCAAAAATATAAGCGATGGTTTTTTTCGGTATGTGGGGATTTCAGTGTTTGCTTGATGGCTGACGGAGAGTGACAAAGAGACATTGGGAGAAAGAAGTGGGGATGACACATAGTCCATACCGAACTTGTTACATCAGACTACTATTTAACTATTAAACCTCAGAAGAAAGTCCCCTCTTTTTTTTAACCTTCCTCTATAACAATCTGCCGAAAATGTATCTGTGGAAAAACAGAAAGACAATCAGGAGACAAACACTTTCACGATAGAGTGCATTGATTGAGGCGCTGATGTTGTGAGGCTGTGTTTTATCACGCCGCTCTTTGGCAAGGTGGTGGCACACCAGGGCCATATGCTGTGTGTCTTAGTCCAGTTGGACCCAAACGGCTCTAAACGGTGCTGAGCGTCTGCCACAGTGAGACGGAGAGCAGATCACTCAGCCATTCAGCCAGCTACACGAGGACGGAGGGAACAGCCTGGAAAAGGAGCCCAGTTTATGGAGAAGTCTGCAGGTTTTTTTAAGGAGCTGGCCCATTAATCACTTTTAAAGCCCTTCTTAAAAAGTTTGCGTGCCACCGTTCTCATTAATGACACTCAGGCAACCTACCGCCGCTGGCAACAACACTTGAGCTGCAGGAGGACATGTTTGTCAACTTCCCAGCTCAGACTTTCACATCACTTACATTTTGATTTACTGTATATACTATTCAATGACAGATTACAATCCGACCATTAACTGACACGTGGATCTGCTTTGGCTAACAAGATTGAAATAGAACTAGATTTACTGCCTCTTGGTTGTATGCCTCCGCCAAGCAGGCATGTTGCCATTTACGTCCATTGCCGTCCGGAGTGTCATCATGTTTTTAACCTATTAGACATGGAATTGTCCTAATTGACACATTCATTCTTGAGTTATGGACAAAAAACGTGTTGACCTTCAACCCCAACATCAAATCTGTGCTTCAACAGCAAGTAGATGCTTGTCAAGGCATTCCCGAGATATCGTGTTGACAGGAATGAGACGGTGATGTCACAGTAACCTTTAACCTTTGACCATCAGATCATCCTTGAGTCCAGGCGGACGTTTTTGACAGATTTGAAGAAGTTCCTGAGAACGGTCGGACAACCTGAAAACATGTCGCGGACTGGAAGGCATAAAAAAAGAAATAAAATATTTGATTCATGATTATCTGATGAAACTAGGATATATTTTTCCCAGCTTAGACCTTTCTTCTGTCTGTCTGTATCTTTGTACTATACCATTGGCTGTAGCTCATGGGGATAAGTGGTCGTCTCGCAACCAGAAGGTACCCAGTTCGATACCCGCTCTCCCCATAGTTGCATGTCGAAGTGTCCTTGAGCAAGACACTGAACAGTTGCTTCACAGCAGCCCATTACGCCTTAATAATTAAGGATCGGTTAAATGCAGAGGATAAATTTCATGTATATGTAATAATACGACAATAAAACACGGTTTTCGTTTTTTTGGAGCTGTGTGTCTGTTGCAGCCTTCACCGTGTGCTGTTTAACTGAGCAGTGTTAGATTGACTGACTGATGAGTCATACGGTGTGTGTGCATTTATTTCCAAGCTCCTGATATACCAAATGTATTGAGTTTGAACTCTGAACACACATGCTGCCTCGATGGTGGAAAGTTGGCTACTTTCACACAACAGGTCTTCGATCTCAACTGAGAATGGCTGCTCATTTGATTTTAATCTTTGACACAATATCTCCTACTATAATATCTATAATGTCTGCCTCATTCTGGCTTTGAGTTGGATGCATCCTTTTTAACAGGCTAGTTGGTGTATAAGCTCCCCTTCATCCTCCAACTTAACACTGGCTTAGGCAGCCTACTGCGAGAACCACAATTATGAGATTCGTCTCAGCCGAATGATGTGCGGTTTACTTATTGTCATGGCAACACACACTTGATGCTTTGAACATTCAAATATATGATGAGGAAAAATGTGAGCCGCAGTGTCCACACTATTGGAAGGCGTCAAAACCAAGTCATTATGATGGTGGAAGAAAGGGGGAATTTCCTGATGGCGAGATATCTTTTCAAACCTGACTTTCTCTCCTCATAGTTTGAACAAAACTAGCAGAAAGAAAGAGTTCAATTACTCAATTTCGATTAAAGGGATCAAATTTTTCTTTGTCAAAAACGAAGTGTTAAGAGTGAAGCGTGATCGAGAACCACTCAAGCAAAAGGGCGCCGCAATCGCCGTGCTCGACTTATCGCTTATATTCAAAGTCCGAACTGCAACAACTTGCACGTCCTTGGGTCCCCAACAATACATCTACAAAGTACTAAGTAGATTGTATGAAAGTTTTTTGAATTTTGCGAAGGACACACACACACATACCCACATCAATACAGATTGACAGAGATGCCTTGTCATTCTAGTCATATACAATTCAAAATCAGAAATGAATTATTCCTTAAAATAAAGCATTTCTGGTCACATGAGTAACACCCACACGTACTTTGTTTAACCTTCTAATTTGCTTAGTGTGTGGTAATAATAATAAATGAATAATATGTGCTTCAGTGAAACAGAGGTAACCATAATATTGTGTCTACAAGAAGCTGAGCAGAAGCTCAACCGGGAAGACCTTCATGCATTCTCTTTCCTGTATGGGTCATCCTGCTATGGATGGGTCATCTGATCCACCAAAGACTCCTCCCATCTAACTGTTCATGTCGTACACACAAAGTCCAGCTTGAAATGGTTTCACAACACGTGGCTGTAAAAAGACACTAGAATTCAGCAGAAGTGTCAGTGGTTGGAATATCTGTGGGAATATTGGGGGACCGGCTCCATCTGATTCATACTCTCAGCAGCACAAGTTCCCTGTGATTGAGACAAAGCATCTGCTAAAGTATTCGGCCTGAGATACCTTTCCCATAATATCGGGGGGGGGGGGTTTGCGGAGATACCTCGAACAGATTAAAGCCCTTTTATAGGTTGTTGAAGTCACTTTCATGTCCCTCAACAAAAACAATTACTGGGCAGCTCGGAGGTCCGAGAGTGTGAATCGCCCCGGGAGGACGAGCTGTGTTCATTCTGCATGCGGAATGAGCTGGAAACAGTATTACACTTCTTCCCCTCACGCTTTGCATCAAAACTGAAGTTCATTTAGCAAGTGATGGTCCTACTTAGAGTCAAATAGACCATAAAGCGGGGTATAATTTAGGGCGGGGCTACCTTATGACTGACAGGTCGCTATCAAGGCGGTGTCTGTGTTTTTGTGAACTACAAAAGTTAATTGTAATCTTTTTGTCGCATAAAAAGGTCTTATTCAGTGTCCTCTCGGGTCACAATGTATTGTGAGTGATGGTGACCACGTCCACCTTTTGTATACAGTCTATGGTCTCAACAGAGAAGAAGAAGAGGAGGGAAAT
The DNA here is from genome assembly GCF_009769545.1 of Cyclopterus lumpus. Lineage (NCBI taxonomy): Eukaryota > Metazoa > Chordata > Actinopteri > Perciformes > Cyclopteridae > Cyclopterus > Cyclopterus lumpus. Next base: position 19,336,938 of record NC_046980.1, on the reverse strand, counting down.
GAAATAAGCGCTCAGACTGAAAGACAAACCCCACACCTGTAGAACCCACCACCTGATATGCATTAACATGCACACTGAGTGTACATGCACACAGGGTACGTTTTGCCCGTCCGACGCCGCAGTGTTTTGTCTTTTGGAACGGCCACAAACGGAGGCCGCAACTGAGTTAAAGTGACAGGGACGCAAGGCCATCTTATTTATGACATTGACTCCCAAATGACCGCCGTGTTTGCAGGCCCTGCCCCCGCTACAACCCCGCCTATCACCGGCTGATCTATGGCGCACCGACAAACCCGAAACGAGGTGTCACCTTGCCCGGGACAAATGGCCCGACAACTGACTTCCTGGCGGGTGGTAATCCTTCCAGCATGCTTCAACTGTGTGGTGCTGGAGAATTCATTTTATCGTGCCCACGAGCTGCTGCATAAGCTTTTCTCCCCCACCCCTCCTCTCATGTTTTATTTCTCTCCCTGTTAGAACATCTTCTCCCCTTCTCCTTAACTCCTGCATTTGAATACAGTGTCAGGAAATACAAAAGTGTGTGTGACCTTTCAAAAAAAAAAAAAAAAACCCCACTGGCAGTGAGAGAGAGAAGCAGTCTTCCTGACCTCGGGCGGTATTCTGTGGATTTTTGCCAACAGAGCCCGGCAAAAGAACGGAGCAGCATATTTTAGAAAGTTTCACGCCATTTATTAACTGGTGCCCCTACCTTGCTGAGCTGACTCGCCGGCGAGCCGCTGTTGTTGACAGTGTGGCATTTGAAGTTGAGCAACGATTCCCCCGCGGCATTGCGCTCTCGCGCCACATCCTTGTCGGCGCGGTTGCGGCTGTCAGCGGGGGGCGTGGGGGCGGAGGAGGGGGAGGGCTGCTGGAGAGCTGTGCAGGACAGGCCGAGGAAGTTAGACGGCCGGATCAGAAAGGCCTCCAGAGCAATGTTCGCAGATACCTAGGGGGGGGGGGGGAAGAGGGAGGCGTTAGGAGGAGTTGAGTGGCTGCGGAAGGGATTTTTATATTAGTCATTGACCAGATGCTTTTATCCCAAGCGACAGCAGAGAGAAGAAAAATAATAGACGGAAAGCGAGAAGAAACAAAGGAAGCTATTTATCTTCCTCTTCCTTTATTCGAGCTATCTGCTAAAGCCAAATTAACTTCTCATTATTCGAGGCTGCGGGGAAAGAATACAAAAAGGTAAGGCTTCGGGACATTTTGTCAGATAATCAACCTTCGCCTCGGCTGAGAGTGGCCGCGGGTGTCTCCAAAAGTCCCACCGTGTACCTTGGAAATGGCCCGATTGTCTCCGCTCAGCGCCAGGTCCGCGATGCGCTCCACGCACTGCACGATGCGAGTGCACGCTCGGGCCTCGTTCTGCGCCATCCACAGGATGTGCTCCTCCACCAGCATCATGTTGCTGGCTATGTCGGATATATAGTCCCCCAGCTGTGGAGACGAAAGAAGACATGTGTTCCAAGTGAATTAATGCAGGGAGACAACGGCACAAGCTGTACTGTACAGAGCCCGCCTACACACAGACACACAGACACACACACACACAGGAGGAGGCAGACTCATCATGCACATCAATCACATCCGCAACAACAGGCACATTTATAATCTCCAGTCAGAATTGGGAGGGAGGAAAATGGTGGCTTCATTCATTATAGGGAGATTTAATTTAGATTAGCAGCTCCAATGGGGCCTAATCGCTTCCCTGGGATGGCAGTTCGCTATTTACTTACTGTACTTCTCATTGTTGCTTCATTCGACTGTTCTTTATTGGATGAATGAGGGTGGTCTCATCAGCATTGTCTCAGGAATGATAACACTTTAAGTATCTCCTCATAATATCTTCTCCCGAGTGACCCGTGATGAGTAATAGAACAAGTGAGAGCTAATATTGATTCTTTTCACTGACTTGAGCTCAATAGCCTTCCCCTTCGCACAACCTGACCTTCAGCGTGACGTAAAGCTCCCACACCACCACCCCCTCCACATCCTCCGATCGCCTCCGGCCACAAAAAAACAGAGAGGAGAGTACTCTCAAGGTAAAACTCTGCTTGCTCAAAAAGAGATGCGTCTTCATGACCATCATCGCCATTGCAGTTTAACGCAGCAGGAGGAAAAGTTAAGCCATCTGGAATCGATTGAAGGTGCAGATCCACTCGAGGGTCCTTTTTCTCTTACGAGATTGGGGCACTTGAGAAGCCGTCGTTACCTCTGGAGGGGATGAACGCTTTACCCAATAAGGCTCATCAACTGCAAAGCATTGCATCCGAAAAGCAGCAGCCGCTAACAACACGAGTGCACAGAGTTACAGTGGCAGACTTTGGAAACACTGTCATGTCTTACGTCTCTGCGCTTTGCCACCAGCCTTGTCAGCCTCTCCACCAGATGCGTAACGAAGATGACGTCCATGACATCGTTGAACTGCGCCGCCCTGCTGGTGAAGGCCACCAACTGCTGACCTAAAGGCTGAGCGTTGGTGGTGTTGACGGTGATCTGGAAGACAAAGGGCAAACGTGCAGCAGTATTTCAGAGAGAGGGGGACAGTGTCTCCCCTGTACGCATTGTTAATTTCACACCAACATTAATATCCTCTGCACGGGGGAGTGCGTTTTTTAGTTGCCCTCTTTGTTTTCTGTGAAGTTTTGCTAAAAGTGACGTAATGTAGCTTTGTGCGGGCGCTGCACCACTCTTATTTAAATGCCACACCGCTTGTCAGCAACAGGTCACATGGTAACCCAGGAGGCAATTTGGCCTCATGCGCGTTACTTAATTTGTCATGCAGCTAATACACCATTCACCTTCTTCATTTTAATGAAAAGCCAACTCCTGTTGTTCATCACCACTGTTTAAAAAATTTGCCCAACAGCTTTTAAAGTGACCCTACTTACTGACTCCATTTAAGTGAGTGCGGTGGATCTAATTTAAGCCGATGAGAAAAATTAAAAAGGATTTAGAAAAGGTAACTGATGAATTTAAGAAGAAACGGAAAGCGTTCGATTCGAGTACAGATTTTGGTGTGCGGCGGTAAACCTGCTGCTTTCCAAAGCAGTCAACGTGTGATGATCACACAGTCACCCGTCACATGAAACAGCTTTGACAACATAATAAATTCATAGATTATGAATCAGTCTCTGGTATTTCATGCCATGCATGTACTTTTGTACTTGGAGGCTTTTAATGTGGTGTTGTATTCCCATGAGTAGAATGGAGCAGCACGTCGCCTTCTATCGAGCATGCAAAGGCCGATGCGTAGAGATGTGCAAATACCTGCAGGCTACGGATGAATCAGCGAAGATGTTTGTTTCTGTGTTCTCGGAGTATGATGTTCTCAAATGTTGCTGCGAAACCATCGGAGGAACGCTGGCAAACATGTCAAAGTAGACATGTTGAACATCGACGGAATTAGAAGGGATTCGCTGACAATGAAAACAAAGCGTGGAATAGACTCCCCCCAACCCCCACCTCCCCCTCCCATATGTGTCGATACCTGTGTGAGCTCATGCAGCACGCGGGTCAGCTCACTGGCGTACGGGCACTGAGTGTAGTCCTCCTCAGCCCACCGCCCGGCGCGGTCACAGCTCCGCCACGCCTTCTTCACCTTCTTCACCTTCTTCAACGTCTGGCCCGAGAGGCGGGTGGCGCCAGAGCCAAAGGTGGCGGGAGCGCAGGGCAGAAAGGCGAGGACGCCAGCCAAAGTCTTTGGCCACCTGCCACATAAGATATCAGTCAATGAAGCGAGTGTGGGAATCTTCACTTGCGGCACCAGATGGCAATTTTATACTCCCTGTGTTTAGGAAATTATGAATTAGCATATTTGATTTACAAATAGCTACAAATTACTAGCTCTAATTATTTGTGTGTTTTTTTGCAGAAGACTGCAGATTTTGATACTTGATTGTGAAACAATGTGCTGTCTTGGTGATGACTTCTGACTTAATTAACTTTATCAACTTAGAAATGGGGAGTATTACTCAGCCCGTGTGAAATGTATTATAATAATAATAATAATAATAATGCATTTAATTTATATAGCGCTTTTCATAATACTCAAAGACACTTCACATAATTAAAACATCCTAAAAGCTAAAAATAAATAAATAAGAATAGCTAAAATACAGGTAAAACAAATAAAACAAATAAATAGGGACTTTTGAGTCGCTCGGACCCTGATAAGAAAGAAAACAAAAACAAACAATCACACATTAAAAGCAGTTCTGAGCGGTTTTGATTTGCGATTTGAATAAGGAAAGATCAGTGCAGTCTCGGATGAGTTTGGGGAGAGAGTTCCAGAGGGAGGGGGCAGATATGGAGAAGGCTCTGTCACCCCACGTTCGGTGCTTGGTCCTATGTCGGATGGACAGGAGATTGGCATCAGAGGAGCGGAGCTGACGGGATGGAGTGTGGTGGTGGAGCAGGTCGGTGAGGTAGGAGGGGGCCTGATTATGGAGGGCTTTGTGAGTGAGGAGAAGGATTTTGTATTGGATCCGTTGTGGGACGGGGAAGCCAGTGAAGGCTCTGGAGAACAGGGGTGATGTGATCACGGGAGTGGGTGAGCAGGCGAGCAGCAGAGTTCTGGATGTATTGGAGTTTGTTTAGGATTTTGGAAGAAGCCATAAAGAATACTATTGCAATAGTCAATTCTGGAGGTGATGAAGGCGTGGATTAAAGTTTCAGCGGCAGATGAGGAAAGTGATGGGCGGAGACGGGCAATGTTTTTTAGGTGGAAGAAGGAGGTTCTGGTGATTTGTTTGACGTGATGTTCAAATGAGAGGTTGCTGTCAAACATGACTCAGAGGTTGCGGATGTGAGGGGAGGGAGACAGAGTGGAGTTGTCAATGGTGAGGCAGAAGTTGTGACTGGTTTTGGTGAGAGATTTTGGGCCGATGATGATCATATCCGATTTATCACAGTTGAGTTTGAGAAAATTGGTTTGCATCTATGATTTAATGTCAGTGAGGCAGTTGGTCAGAGTGGAGTGAGTAGTAGTGGTAATGGCTTTTGTGGAGATGTAGAGCAGGACATCATCAGCGTAGCAGTGGAAGAGGAGACCGTGATGACGTATGATGTTTCCAAGAGGGAGCAGGTAGAGGATGAACAGAAGAGGACCAAGCACCGAACCCTGGGGGACACCCTGAGACAGAGGAGCAGTGGAGGAGGTGCAGTTGTTGATGCTGATGAATTGTTGTCTGTTTGTTAGATATAATTTGAGCCAGGAGAGAGCAGTTCCGGTGATGTTGAGGGACGATTCGAGGCGGGAGAGAAGGATGTTGTGGTTGATGGTGTCGAAGGCTGCAGTGAGATCCAGGAGAAGGAGAATGTTGAGGTGACCAGAGTCTGAGGAGAGGAGGAGGTCATTGGTGACTTTGAGAAGGGCTGTTTCGGTGCTGTGCTGTGAGCGGAAACCAGATTGAAATGGCTCGAACAGATCGTTGGAAATGAGGTGGGTTTTGAGTTGTGCAACAATGACGCGTTCCAGTATTTTTGACAGGAAGGGAAGATTTGAGATGGGCCAGAAATTGCTCATGGTCTCAGGGTCGAGTCCAGGTTTCTTGAGGATGGGGATGACAGCAGCCAGTTTAAGTGTGTCGGGGACTGAGCCGGAGTTGAGTGAGGAGTTGATTATTGCTATGATGAGTGGAGCAATGGCTGGGAGACATTCCTTGGTGAGAGTAGATGGTATGGGATCCAGAATACAGGTGGAGCTTCTCATTCCTGTTGTGAATGAAGAGAGCTCCAAAGGGGACACAGGGGAGAACTGAGAAAGGGGCTGAGGGGTGAATATGGGGAGAGGGGGTGGAGAAATGGAAAGGGCGGGTGAGGTCTTCAGGTTGCTGTAAATTATATCAATTTTTGTATTGAAAAATGAAAGGAAAGAGTTGCACTTGTCGACTGTAAAGGATTTGGAGGTGTTGTCCCTGGGTTTGAGAAGCTTGTTTATTGTTGAGAAGAGAGCCTTTGGGTTGGAGGAGCCAGCGTGTATGAGGTGTGAGTAGTAGGTGCTCCGGGCTGAGATGAGAGCGTCTTTGTATTGTTGAAGGTCGTCAGAGTGGGCTTGGAGATGGACTGTTAAACCAGTTTTCCTGCAGAGTCTTTCAAGCTGGCGCTTACGGGATTTCATTTGGTGGAGATCAGGAATATACCAGGGAGCTGAGTGAGTGAATGAGACAGTTTTGGTTTAAATGAGAGCAAGCTGATCAAGACAGGAGGAGAGTGTGTTATTGTAGTAATTTACGAGATCGGAGAGATTTTCAGACAGTGGGAAAGGGGAGGCCGGCATGGTACTGGCAAGAGAGGGTGAAAGAGTTGTGGGGGAAATAGTTTTCAGATTTCTGAAGGATATGTTGCGCTTGGTTCTTGGGATGGGGATAGGGATGCCAATGTCCATGGTGATAGCCAGGTGGTCGGAGATATTGAGGTTGAGGCTGGAGAGCTGAAGTATTGTGAGACCAGTGGAGCGGACCAAATCCAGGATGTTGATGTGTTGTGTGAAGTTGAAGCATTGTAGCAGTTCTAGGAATTCTATGGCAGGTTTACATTCCGTGTCATCAATATGGATGTTAAAATCACCAAGGAGGAGAACGGCAGGTGAAATTGCACAGAGCTGGGTCAGAAAATCAGAGAGGAAGGAGGGGTTTGGCTTGGGTGGGTGGTAAATAACAGCAATTACCAGAGGAGTCGGACAAGAGAGTTTGAGGGCAATATGTTCAAAAGAATGAACGGCAGGAATGGGAATGGCGGTTGTTTTAATGTCCTCCCGGTGGACAGCAGCAACACCACCTCCCCGCCCCTCTGGACGAGGTTTATCTGTGTATGTGAATCCTGTGGGGGTGGTCTGGTTTAGTGAGAAATAGTCCAGGGTTCATGCCATGTTTCAGTGAGGCAGAGAAAATCAAGATTACTGTCCATTATGAATTCATTCAGAATGAGGCTTTTGTTATTGAGTGAGCGGGTGTTGAGCAAGGCCAGTTTCAGGTGACGTTGCGTTGTGATAGAATGTGGCTCTATGGGGTTCATTTTTGGTTCTGGCAACAGAACGTTTTTAGTTAGAAACTGGGGGCGTGAAGGGTAAAAGGCATGGGAACTTTACTGCCAGGGATCTAATTGAATCGTGAGAAGCGTAGGTTTTGGTTTTTGGAGCCCGAGTCCCACGACTTTATGAAAGCGAGCTACTTAATTGCCACAGATGGAAGAAGAGAAGGATGTGTGTACGCACAAAAAAAAGGGGGAAATTCCGCCTAAAAGAGTAATTACAAGTGGTGTTCGCACAGCCATGCAAAGTTCAATGAAGTCTCCTCTGAAGCAAGAAATTAAACTTTGTCAATAATGTCGTCAAGAGCCAAGTCCTGGAGCTGCTCTGCTGACCAACCTGTGATAGGGGGGGGCCAAGGCGCTTTTTACGGCGAAATGGAACATTTTCATTTTCCGGGTGATGCCTGTTAGTGTTTCAATAAAATAAAGCTCATTTGAGTGTGAAAAGTCAGCCAAACATTCACACTCCACTACATTAGCCTACATTTCCAAGATAATAAAAAGAACTGCAGGAAATTTCTTTAGGGGGGTTTCGTTTCTTTGGCGCCTTTTTGTCTGCGGCCTCAGGAAAGAGTTGTTTGTTCGAACACATGTTAATCAATTTGTTTCGCAATCAGAGGCCAAATATGAGTCTTGGTTTTCTCCAGAAGGCGACGTCAAAACAATGCTGCGGAGAAGTAGCTGAGGTAGCGCTTATAGTGGCAACACTTGTGACTTCATGTAAATGAAAATAAAGGAGCGCCGCCCTCAGGAGGCAAGTAATCTGTTCTGAGTGTAGAGAGCTGCCATCGCGCTGCTCCCCTCCACATTCCCTATCTTATTATTCTTTTTCCCCCACATCTCTCTCTCTCTCCATCCGTGAGGTCGCAGCAGCGGCGGCAGCAGCTACTTAGTAATAAATGGCATTAATTTTGCCCCCACCAAAGCAGGGGGCTCATTTTCCAGCCCATTACTCCAAAGCTCCAGCAGAAACAAAGCCCCTGTGCTTGCTTGCGCTGGAGGTGGGCTGTAAAGTACGCTGGCTACAAAAGGAGTGTACACGGCGGCTGGGGGTGTGGGGGTGGGGGGATGGGAGAGTTTGTACAAGCACGAGGTTTCAAGGTGGTCACAAAGAGCGGAGGACGGGAAAAACAGGAGGATAGATAGATGGAGGGCGACGATGTTCGTGTTCCTCTTTTCATGTCGAGTCATGGGAGTCGTTTTTTTCTTTTCTATTTTTTACAGTCTCGCTATGAAGCCGAAATACATTGAGCCATATTGTTTGTGGGAGTTTTCATGTCACGTTTCACCAATTATTACGAAATCTGGCAGACCAGGTGTGGCCGATCGTTGACAGGTGGCACAAAAAGCAACGTGACAGCAGCAAGAGGCAGACTTAAGTACCTCAACTGCACTGTACATGTAGAGATAATGGCAGAGTGAGTGAGTGCACTGATTACAGTCTTAATTTTTATACAGTAGGCTCCGTAATTAGTACTGGTGACTAAATTACAGTGCACACTATTGCTTTATTTTGTTGGAGACCTCCTGGTCTCAGCTCTGAAAACTACAATTACACTTAACCAGTTAGTAAATGAAAACTACACACTTATGACTTGGTGTATACATACACAGCATATTTGTGTGTATGTAGATATGGAGCTACAGCCAGTGGCCAGCTGGTGCTTCTGGGTCGAGGGAACCAGTGCGATGCTAACTTCCGGGGTCGGCCTCCAACAATACGTTAACCTTGCAGTACTCTATTAACCGTACAACCATGAAAGTGTTATCAATTATTTCATCTGACTCTGAATAAGCGTATTTCCCATACTGCTCCTTCCGGTTGTCTGTATTTTAATACGATGAAGCTGACAGCGCTGAACCCACGCTAGGAGGTGACTCACCTGAAGTCGCCCTTGTTGTTGGTGACTCTGTCCGCGGGGCAGTAGGGCGCCGACGTCTCCAGAACAACAATCTCCATTTGCTGAGAAGCGTTGCCACGGGAACTGGTCACCAGGCACTCCCAGATGCCAGCGATGCCTACGTCAATGTTGGAGAGGATGACCTCACTGAAGAAGAACAGAGGCGTAAAGCTGTGAGCGTGTCCGCGCAGATTGTGTGTCGACTGTGTGTGTGTGTGTGTGTGTGTGTGTGTGTGTGCGTGTGTGTTGGCGATCTTCTTCCTATGAGCTTCAAACGGTCTTAAAAGGTTGGACAAGGTGCCGGATTAGGATGTGTACTTGGGTTTAGGGTTAAATGTAGATTGAGGATTTTCTTTGTGTAAAGACTTGAATTTAATGTGGTTTGGATTTATTATTAGGTGTGCATTGAGGAGGGGTTAAGGTGAGGGCAACATTTTAAGGATTCTGCAGTGGAAGCTGCTCATCCAGATGGGACCATGAAATCAAATTCATATAGAGACCCTTGTGTGTATATGAGTATGCAGTAGTTTAAACTGTTGCCCGTAACTCAAGATGATCATCACTCATGCTTATCTTTCCTACTTTGTCACAGTGATTCCTATCTCAATGGAAAAAGCCTGATTAAACAATGGATGGAGAAACAATGACAATGAGCCAATGCAGGCCATTTGCCAAGGCGACTAATCTTGAGGATTTTACTCCTTATGAAAAGAAGAAGAAAAAAAAGGATAAAAGCTGCCGCAGATTGCTAAGCAACGGGCATTATCACCATGGAAATTATACCTCTTTGAGAAATACCAACTGTGCACTTGTGAGTTAATTAAGCCCTGTGTGTTCATAATAAAAAACACAGTGTACCCACACAACACTCTCATATGGAGAAGAAGTAATCCCAATAAAACCTCTTTCTCATAGGATGTGATGGAAATACTATTCAAAAACATGAAGGCTTCGTTTAGTCCGCTTCTCTCTCCCCTCCCGTCTCCGTCTCAATACGCATATAGCTGGTAAGACTACTTTAGACATGGGAATGTCCCAGGATGCACCGGGTGAAAACAACAAATCATCTTCATGTGAGTGCGTCGAGTGCATTTGGCAACGCTATCCACGACAATTCTGAGGGTCTACAGACACTTTGCTCTGTGATTAAACATTGAAAATGAAAAAATAATTTCAGACTGATGAAAAAAGTTCGTAGAGTTCTTCCCGTGGGGAACATGAATGTCGGAACCAAATTAAATGGGGATCTATTCAATAGTTCTTTAAATATTTCATGTCTGGATCAAAGTGGCGAAGCAAGCGACTGACATTGCCTTTTCCAACTGAGTATTATACCATATTAATATTCCCATATATCTTTACTGCTCTTACAGGGCTATCAGTCTTAGTGGTAGTGAGTTAAATAACTGCTGTCGTTAAAGCTGGAGCATTTCCGAGCACCAGATTCCTTTTAGGAAATCTCTCTTCATCAGGATCCGATAACCTATACGCTCTATAACCAGTTAAACTTTACTCACAGTAACACAGAGAAATCACTTTGTAAACCTATGCACCAAATTAATCCACAACTTAAGTTTCAGAAATACAGGGATCATTTTATCATTGATACATACTTAAATACAGTCGGTCAGATGCGTTCAGTGTTTCCAATCCAATAAAGAGGTAACGTGTATCCCTAAAAAACTAAAGTTACACTGTTAGTAGTGAACTGTGCCTCCACCGCTGCTTGTTTTGTCGCAGGAGACGAGCAGAAATCAGAGAACGCTGCGACATCTCCCCGCCCGTACCGAATGAAATAAGTCCTGATTTCATCTTCTGTGTTCCACGAAAGCTCTGTTTTCTGATTGCTTTTCTAAAAGGCCCTCGATCAGATTTGAACGCTTGACTGAGATGATGACATCCTTGGCGTGTGTGTGTGTGCTTGCATGTGTGTGTGTGTGTGCGTGTGTCCGTGTGTGTGTCCGTGCGTGTGTATGTGCGTGTGTGTGTGTGGGGCTGTCAGTGAACACATGTGAGGGTTATTGCGTGTGTGTATTGTCAATTGTCCTAAATCAAAATTCAAAAAAGAGCTTCTTCTCTAAAAGGATTTTTGCACCAATCGTTGAATAGTTCAAGGCGGATTTCCACAGACTCTCAACACACTGGTTGAAACAACGCCCCTCCCCGCCGGCCCCCTTTTTCACTGTTGAGTTGTTAAGTGTGGACGGGCTCTAAATTGAACACCCTTTGGCCTCGATCCAGCTGCCAGCATTTGTGCAGCCTGACAGTCCTATAATGAACCACAATGATCTAAACATATGTTCCAAGATAAAGTGGCTATTTTACAGGGACCACGAAACATATTCCCATTGTCACCCAGGATAATGATGACGGTAAGAAATGGCAGTTCATGTTCATGTTACAATGTTGCACATAAAGCTTGAATGTTTATCTGATTCCATTTTCGGATGACGCCGTTCGCACGGACAGGACGACCCTCTTTTGGCTTTTGACGGATGCAGGGAAAAGAAAACACAAAAAAAAAAAACCTGGTTAGAAAACTACAATCTGATTCCATCATAATGTTTACAGTCTGATTACACAGTTGACAAGCAATTTTTAAACCTATAAAAGACTAAATCATTGTCAGACGATAGCCGGTGGGTTCCCAGAATGCATTTCTGCCAATGCGTTTCACCTCTTTTGCTCTCCACACATACGTTTGACCTGCATTTAACCAAAGCCTGCTTGAACGTTATTGGTCCATACGACTCAAGACTTCAAATGGGGAATCATTGATACCAAAATATTGTCCTGTTGCCTGTCGATTCTGCATGTTAGTACATTTCTCATAAAACATTTGAAAGCCGGCTATTCTTAAAATTGTGGAACCTTCAAAAGTATTGTCATTGTCCATGAGGACACAAACATTCTTATTCTTCTCTCTTGCCTTTGCTGGTGCATTGCTGCATCACCGCCACCTGTAGATCAGCAGAATATTGTGAAACAGCGAGTGTGCGCGTGCGACAAACAAAACGGGGGCCACACATTGAAAACTGCTCCACAGCGTCAACCTTTGAGTAAACTGCTGTTCACTTTGTATAGATCCACTTTTGTGATTCAGACTCATCCTACAAATGCATCACTTCATAATCCTTGTCGAGGGTCCAAGAACTAGTGAAAATGAGACAGTGGAGGCGGGCATCCAGAGACAAGCTGAGAGCAATGGGGAGTGGCCACCTGTGAAGCCCCTCTGGTGCTGCTCAACTGGGGAGGGGGGCTTGCAACTGGAGACGCAACTTTTCTGGGCATTTGCTGACATTTCTGTGTTGCTTGTTTGTTGAGATATGAGATATTTGTTGACGTATTATTATTATTATATTTGCTGTGCTCTCTATAATTTTTCTGTCCGTCAAAGTTGACTGCTATTATTTTAGCATCCGTCTGATTTCTGTTTGATATTTTTGATGATGACATATACAGTCAAACGCTGCATGTTCACACATATCAGCGCCACCATTAAATAAATAACTAAATGATTTATTAATTAATGAAGCCACAGACAGAAAGAAATTCTGTTGCTATTTAACATTTGCTGTTTAACTCCGATTTCCTTCCAAGTCATCAAAGAGCCCCAGGTGTGTAGATTTTGGCATTATTATTTATTCAACCAAAGGGGCTCGGTTTGATCAGAACATGCTGTATTAAAAAATAGCTGACGCGTCATGAAACCTTTTTGGTCATTTGTTAATCTTTAAGGAATATTCACGTCATGAATTATGACCGACACAAGAGGCGACCTTTTACAGTGCATAAAACAAAACAGAATGAGTAGATTTTTTTATGGAAGGTCACAATAATGATGCCGCTGATGATGATGATGATGATGCTCATGATGATGATGATGATGACGTAGTGTGGTTGGTGGTGTGCAAGTGTACTTGCCGTTGTGTGATTCAGATGTGTGTAACAGAGCTGCTGCACTTGTCCCTTCTCAACCATGAAAAGTGTGCAGAGGGGACAGTTACATCATCGCTGTACATGGTCCAACTGTCTGAATGCTGGGAAACACACAGGGAAATACCTCGCACCCCAACACACCCCCACCTCTCCTCTCCCTCTGGTACTCCCCTCCTCAATTTCCCCTCCACCCCCCGGCCCGGGTGCCTCACGGAGGAACACTGCTGCAGCCTGATCACAAACCTCGACAAAACAAGGAGAGCGGATGGAAAGTATTGCAACAGCAGGCGGTCCGGTTTACAGAAAAGAAAAGGTCACCCTCACGTGAATAAACGTGTGAAGAGAAAAGGCTCGGCTGTGCGAAGAGCAGTAGGGCAGAGGCGTACAAAGCCGCTGACCTACATCCCCAGCAACACTGCACCATTGTGGAGCGGCTCCCCGGCGACTCATTAAGGAGCATTTATGCTCGCACGCCGATATTTAGCAATTTGTTTATATAATGCTGCCTACGAGACTGTAAACTTTAAATCTGTCCTCTCCACCCCGACACATGTCCCAAAAAGCCAGAACATTTTCCTTGCAAGCTCGCTGATCCGTGGTCCGTCGCGGTCTGGGAGGACGGGGCATTGGCATTTTCTGTGAAGATGCAGGTAGAATGTATCAATATTTGGGCAGAATTCCCTCTGATATACTGATTTTTTCCGTCCATATCAAATGAACCCCTCGTCTTAACCCACTCTCTCCAACACTCTGCATAGCATATTATCAAAGGCTGTTAAATCATTTACACTTTGCTGTGTCCTTGTTAAGATTCAACCAGTGTAACTAAAAGCTTTTATTTGTCTTTGCTGACTGAAACTGGCAAGTAGTAAAAGGGATGAACCCAGAGGTAAAATTGCATACATGTGGACATAATCAAAATTGGTCTCCTTGGCAACTGGTGTTGCACAGGAGCTTGTAAACCAGCCGCTAAATTCATGGCAGAAAAATGAGGGGAAATACAAACCAAACAAAAAATTGCAACAGAGGCAGGGATTTAAAGGAAAGGGTAGTAGAATGCAATAACAGCGGAAAGATATGTGGGTAGAATTTAATCAAATTACATGTTTGTAAGTAGGAGCAGAGATTAAAAAAAACAACAACCCCAAAACCAGAAGGAGAGCTTTGGAGAGATCACCAACAGAGGCACGGAGGAAGTGGGCAGAGAGAGATGTTTCCCTTCTTCCTCTGCCTTCAGTGATGCTTCCAAACTAGGTTCTTGGTTTTGTGCAAGATTAGCCTAAATTAAAAATGGAGAGGATTAAGTAAAATAAATGCAAAGTGTCTACCGTAGCTAGCTGCAGGGCTGTGAAATGTTTGATTAATGAAACATGAATCACGGGCTGGTCCCACGGCTGCCGCTAGCATAGCTGATACTGGGAGTTTGGCTTGACACCATTACTCAGCAGGAGTCTGGCCTGCATCGCGGAGCCGTCGGGCCTCATGGGGCCTCCTCGCCCCCACCCCTGCTTCTTCTCACTGTGTGCAAGGTAAACGGATCAGCCCACCTGCGCCAGGAAATAAGAGGCTGTGACGATACGGTGAGAGAAACACAGAAAAGCTGCAAACAAACAGGGAAAAAAAGATGCATTTCCCAGCATCACGGCGGTTACGGTGAGCAAAGATCATGTGATGTTTTTTGGAGTGTGTACACTGGCCGTTTGCCTGTTGCAGCCTAAAGCGGGATAAGCGGAATTCAGCTGAGAAAACAGCCGGAGAGCATTTTGGGTTTCACCTCCACAGAGGTCACTCCACTGAGGCTTTGGCATCTCCGCTCACGTTGCTGCAACGCCGTGCGACAAATCCAGACGAGGGCTTTAAGCCACGCGCTAAATCCTGTGTATTCAGTCCTGCCCCTCCGGTGGGGCATGCGGGGCAAAGCTGACTGACTCGAAGGACATCCATCCAAGGTGAACCACATCAACGCGGTGCAACATCCACTGCGGCTAAATAAGCACTGGCGCGTCAAAGGTTGAAACATTAGTTATGTGTTGGACCAGTGAGATTACGGGACTTTAATTCCCCCGCCCCCCCCGCACGTCTCTGTTAGCGCCGCAATTTTAAGACAGAGCTCAGGGTTGAAGGTTGAAGTTCAGCCGAGGCACGGCGGATTGTTTTTGTTGGAGCGAGCTCCGTTGCACACTCGTCAGTTATGGAAATGATGTCTGCTCCTCGCTCCCTTCTCTCGGCGGGAGGGAGACGTTTTTGGTGCCAAGAGCAACATGACCTGAATGGGAGGGGGTGGACTGCATTATTTGTCTACACACGAGGAGAGCGGTGGGTAATTGCAAGCGGGGCCCCTAATCAGAATGTGAGCAACGAGAAATTCATCACGTTCCGTTGGGACGAGAAAAGTAAAGTCAACTTTGTGTGTGGGGGGGAGAGGGTGGGGGGGGGGCTGTTTTTTGAGATAGGGGGCGATGGGGAGCAGTACAGTTTGTGCTGATGGCACCAAGGAAGCAGAGGGCTGGAATGGGAGCTGGCAGTCGGAACACAGGCAACACAGAGGGCCAGTTGCATAAGGAGTTGGACTTGGAGTACAATGATACCCAGTGGCTTCTCACCTAAATCTCACGACTGTTGTCTATTATCTCAAACATAACATCATACATAATGTATGAAACGGAGAGAGTGACATTCAGAATTTGTACATGGTTATGGTCATATATTTTCACATTCTACAATCTCTACACACCTTTAATGATAGCAGCTGTAACCCAGTATGACAAACGCTGCGTTACACATAAGAATCCTGTATTTAAAATTAATTTTTTAAGCAACGTTCCCGTAGTCAGCAAGACAACATTCACATATTACTACCACATAGAGTTGATATGGCGAATGCGTTTTCAGTCATAGAGCAATGTTATCATGTTGTCAAGTATTTACTCTGAATTACAAAGTTTTGCACTGACCTCTGTTGATGAATTCATCAATACAAATTGCAGAGCAACGTCACCACTGACGTCCTGAAACCTCACCTGAAATTCTCCCTCTACCCTGGATCTAATTATTCAAGGCAGCGCTTCCACTGCAGGGATCACTGAGAATGTCAAACAGTGAGCTGGTACATAATGAAAAGAGGAAAAATAATATTGATATCCGTGGCGTTCGCAGACCGGGGAATTGTACACCTTCCCCCAGAAACGAGCGGACTGGAACGAAGCGGCTGGCAGTCTTATCGCTGAATAAACCGCACAACAAGAGGCGGCGTGGCCCTGTTGACACGGCGATACATAGTTCTGTCAGCGCTCCATCAATATTTATGTTCGTGAGGCCGAGTCAGAGCAGGCAGCAGTTAAACTAATCAACAGCAATGTGCTGCTGCGTCTGAGCCCTGTTGCCACAGTGTTACGTCAAATACATTTAACACACACACACACGCTGCGGAACGCCAAGGAAAAACAAAGACAGGAAGAGGATGGAGGCTTGCGGCTTCTGTCAAAAAAGAAACCAATGTTGCCGATCTACTTTATCACCGCAATTATGATTCAGCATCTGTTCCTCTTAGCGTGTGATCGGCCAGCGCCGGCGCTCGGGAGCGGTAAACCTCCGGAGACAAGCTGCATATTGCTCTGGGGTGGTTGGCGTGCTGCCAAGCCAATTCTGTCCTGTCCTTTCAGGTCATTATCAAGGGCGGCGATACCAAAACTTAAAGCAATGGAGGCATGGAAAGTCGTGTGTGTGTGTGTGTTACATCAGTGTCTGCATGTGACCCCTATGAACATGTGTGTGCATCTCTGTGTGTCACGATGATACT